>NW_015150815.1:709630-710731 GCF_000732505.1 Cyprinodon variegatus
AATAATTTTTTTTTTGGTGAGATTTTGATGAGATTCTTTCCAGATTTACATGACTATCTGCATCACACAGCTGGTTTTAAAACATACAGAAGGATGTCTTCAGGTTTAACTTTTTGAATTTTTTATAAGGGTAGCCAGGCAATAACCAATGTACACTGAGGGATGGCCGGCGGATCGGCACCAGAACCTCAGGGTCAATCTACACTGTTCCAACAGGGAAATAAACGAGGAAAACATCCATATTTTCTAAATAAAGACTAGCTATACTTTCCTACAGCCTTTGCTAACAAATAGACGCATACATTTAAACATCCGTAATTTATAGATAAAAGGTATAGTGGATAAAACTCAGTTTTGAGTTCTGGGGTGTAAATCAATCATTGTTATTACTTACTTACCTTGTGTCAATAATCACTCTGCATAAAATTTATATTTACAAGCACTAATATCTACATAAATTGATTATTTTATAAGGTTTTATTAAAATTGTTATTTATCTTTGATTTCACTGAGGACTCCTAGATGACTTGCAAAGACACATCATTTTATCTTTACCCCATATAACACAAAATCTAGTTCTAAAATAGAGCATGAATTATGTACTTGTCATCTTTGATGTTAGTTTATTGATGTGTATAATTAACCACAAAAAATAAAATGTTTTGAATATTCCACTTGAGTGTATTACTGCTACCACCATCTGTATTAGAGGGGGGGAAAATGGTAGGGGTGACCGCAGCCGGGATGACCAATGATTGGCTAAGGGTGGCCATTGGCACCCCTGGCCCCCCATCAAGCTCCGCCCCTGGTTTGAAAGGCCCAGAGAAGACATTGTTAGTTTTAAGGAACCAGTTTGAGAATCTTTGAGGTTTCGTTAGATGATGTACTATTTTCCTAGAAATTATCATTGGAAGATGGATAAAAAAGGTTGATAATGAACCGGACCCGACCAGCTTCCATTGGGTGGTGGAAAGAGACATGACAGGAAAATACAATCACTGAACCAGAACGACTTTCTATCCCAATGAAAAACAGACAAACAAAATGTCTCTGACAGTAATGATGATCAATTGCTCAATCTGGTAAAGAGACACCAATATC
>NW_015150815.1:712741-720754 GCF_000732505.1 Cyprinodon variegatus
TTTTACTTTAAATCCCATATAAGAACAGAACTGTGACAACACTGCACTCAAAGTTTTAGCTGTTTTTGTAGGCCAAAGCATGGAAGCTCAATTCTGTTTGATGAGGTGCAGATTTGCCAAAAGAACAAGGTTTTTGTACAATAACACTGATTGAAAACTGAACCAAAAAGAAAATAATGTGCAATAAAGAACGATGAATTGTACTAGTGAACATTATGAATCATCAAACATATTCATATATTTAAAAAATATTTTTATATTCCAGTGAATAAACATGAATGCTAATTATGCCAATCAATCCTCTATCTGTTGTAACAAATCAGAGGTGTCATATTTTCCTTTAACGTTGATAGAAAGCACCGAATTAAACTGAATTTAAAGTTAAAAACTGGTTCATAAAATAATGTTTATAAAAAAAAACAATCATGAACGTTTGGATGTAATATTAATCAAGAAAAACATAAGCAGAGTACAAATACTGAATAAAAAGCATAAATCAATTGCAATTATCAAAAGCATTATGTAATATTTACTGTATCAATTTGTGGTTTGTAATATCTTAGGGACGAATTTAATTTAGTTTCTTCCAGTAAATGACTATGCATTTTCCGAGCAGCATTGAACGCACCACACTCATTAGAGCGACTGAGTGTACTTTACGTTACCTCTCGAAAAATCAGTAAATATAAATCGATTCTGTACAGCTAAGGGGAATATAAACCCAAAAATATTAACAGCTGCGAGTAACGTAGTTTCACTGCCTGTTGATGTCTGATCAACAAGAAACTTTTTGATTGAAATTGCGTTCAAACTTGATAAAGGCGGATTCATTTCGGTCCTGGATGTCTAAACTACCAGGAAATGCAGGTGCCTCGCTGCTCGGGGACAAGTCCTTGGACTTCTACCGGGACCCGGTGATCTTTTGTCAGCAGCTGATTGAAAAATACCACAGCCGTGTGTTCCTCTGCCGCTTGCTGAACAGACCGACTGTGTTTATCTGCTCTGTGGAGGGGATGCGAGAGCTGCTCTGTGGTACGTTCACAGTCAGGTGTTTCTCTGTGGACATTACAGCTTTTAGGCAGACTGCTGTTTTCTCATTTGTTGTCGTTAAAAAACGCATCATGCTCTTTAAAGTTTTCCACACTTTGTCACATTGTTAACCTCAAATATTGATATTTTATAGGATATTTAAGTGAAAAAAAAATATATATATTATTATTATTATTATTATTATTATTATTATTATTATTATTATTACTATTATTTTTATTATTATTACTATTATTTTTATTATTTTTAATCTAGTGATGGAAATGTTCTGCCAGTTCTTGGAAGGTGAACCTCTTTATCAGTCATGATATTAGCAGACCCCAACAGGTTTCCTTCCAAGTGTGCCCTGTGTTTGGCTCCATCTCCTCATCAACTCTGACCATCTTCCCTGTCCCTACTGAAGAGAAGCAGCCCCAGAGCATGACACTGCCACCACTGTGGGGATAGTGTGTTAAAATGATGTGCAGTGTTAGTTCTCTGCCACATAGTGTTTTGCATTTTGGCCAAATTTTTCAACTTTGGTCTCTGGCCAAAGCTGCTTCCTCCACATGTTTGCTGTCTCTGGCAAACTGCAAATTTGAATTCCGATAGTTTTCTTTAAACAAAGGCTTTCTTCATGCCACTGTTCCATAAAGACAACATTTGTTTAGTTCCCGACTAATAGTTGTTCTGTGAACAAATTCTTCCCTGAGCTGTGGATCTCTGCAGGCTCTCCTGGCTGCATTTTGTTTAGCATGTTAGTTAGATAGACTTAAAATCTGTGCATCGAAATGTAAAATTAGAAGGGAGATAAACCGTAAACAGAAAGTACACTGTCCTTTAGTTCAACGGTTTTACCCATTAGGTAATGACAAGAATAGAATAGAAAATCCCTTTCTTGTGCCACAATGGGAAAATTGTGATAAGGATTTTATTTTTTTTTTCTGAAATGATTTCTGTTGAATGCCAAATAATAAAAAAAAGACAACATTGACATTTCAACTTTTTTTTAAACTAAGGTTTTTGCACTTTTTCATTCTGGGGTATCTGTCTTGAAATGCTTTTAAGTTAATGTTCTAGACAATTTGAAGTAAACCACCCTGGAGTAGGATGGTTTTTGATCATTGAAAACATTTCAGTTTTCTTAGGAGGAAATATGGCAACAGGTTCAAATTGATGAAGTCAAACTATGCTAAATTTCAGAAAACAGAAAGCAAAATCAGCACTTAAAAGGTATAGGGGAGGATTTTCGCAAATTTTTGAAAAGACCTGCCCTCTTCACTAAAAAAAAAATAAAAAATGCACATACACAACTCTGCACCCACTTCCGAGAAGGAACGCCTATTAAACGCGTGTAAGAGCATGCATGAGCCCATTTCTACAACGGAGTATTAGGGCCAGGCTAGAGATTTTTTTTTTCTTCTATTTCGAGAATAAAGTTGTATCATTACGAGAATAAAGTCGGAATTACAAGTATAAACTCGTAAAATTACGAGAATAAAGTTGTAAAATTACAATAAAAAAGTCATAATATTGCGAGAATAAAGTCGTAAAATCTTGAGAATATATTCATAAAATTACGAGAATAAAGTCATAATATTATCAGAATAAAGTGGTAACATTATTAAAATAAAGTAGTGATATAACAGAAAAAAGTCACAGCGAGAATAGTAATACAATTACGAGAATAAAGTCTTAAAATTAGGAGAATAAAGTCATAAAATTATGAGAATATATTCATAAAATTACAATAAAGTTGTAATATTACAAGAAAAAGTCACAACGAGAATAGTCATAAAATTTCGAGAATGAAGTCGTAAAGTTACCAGAATAAATGACATTATGAGAATAAAGTTGTAAAGTTACAAGAATAAAGTTGTAACTTTACGAGAATAAAGTCGTAAAATTACGAGAATAAAGTCGTAAAATCACGAGAATAAAGTCGTAAAATGACGTGAATAAAGTCGTAAAAATCTGAGAATAAAGTCATAATATTACAAGAATAAAGTCGTAATATTAAGAGAATTAAGTCCTAAAATTACAAGATACAAGTTGTATTTTATGACAACTCTTACAAGAAGCACTTGCTTCCCTTAAATGAGCAATGTCGAGCATTATGTGAAGGTATCGGTTTGACTAATAAGAAAATCTTTGAGCACAAGAGCATCAAATTGGGCAGCATGTCAAAATGGACTCAGGGTACTGTTTGATGGTGCTGGTTGGCCTGTCGGTCGGAGCTCAAAGTTTTCTTGCTTAGACGGGTTGCTGTATGATGACTTCATTCTTGTACTATCACAACTTTATTCTCGTAATGTTACAACTTTATCCTCAACATAAAAAAAATAAAGAAATCTCTAGCCTGGCCCTAATACTCTGTTGTACATTTCTCCTCATGCATGCTCTGTTTAAAAGTTGCTGTTTGCATCGCTCATACAAGCTTACTTTCCAGAAAAAGAGCATCCTCCTCTATACCTTTAATCTCTGACCTTGCATGGCTTATTTAAAAACATTATGACAGAAATAGAAAAAAAAACTGCAGAAGCATGGCTTGCNAAACATTATGACAGAAATAGAAAAAAAAACTGCAGAAGCATGGCTTGCTTTTTAAGTCTTGCTAGGATAGGTTCACTTTCAGCACATTTCTAAACTTAGGTCTTGATATTAAACTCCTGACTAGTATGAATTATAATTATAATTATGTATGTTTGTGTGGTTTGTTTCAGAGAAATCCACCATATTTCTAAAGGACCCCACGGATTTAATGACAAACATTTATGGAGACACTGTGGTCACCACTAACGGTAGGCATGCAGATAAACATTTCCGTGTTAATGTAATTCATATCTTTGTAAATATTCTGTTGTGCTTCAGGTGAGGAGGCTTGCCTCCTCCGTCTGTCTCTCAACAGCCTGTTTTCAGGAACTAGTTTGAAATCCTCAGCGGACTACATCTCCAGGTAACAACAGTGGTGTTCTTCAATGGTTCCGCCTTAAATATAATTATCATACATTAAAATATGTCAGATTAAAACAAGTTTGTTCTATAGGACTTTGAAAATATACTTTTCTTTCCCTACAGTGTTTGTGAACGTTCCTTAAAGGACCTCTCCATCAGGTTATGTAATACCTGTGTGCCCTCATTAACTGTATTGTTTTTCACCTGTATTATTAACATTTGTTGCTTCTGTGCTTTATTTAGAACTGGCACTTTGACTTTCTGTCAATCCTGCCTTTTCTCACATGCTCTTTTATAGCTTAATGTGAAAATATATTTCAGAGTAATTGATGTGCAAGCTAATGCAATATGCATCCACTTTTTATTGTTTTTATAGAAATACAAAAGTTATCAGTTTAGCCTAACTGCATGTCTGTGTATGTGTTTAGTGGGCAGCCACAGTGTATTTACTCCGTCTTTAAGCGACTGGGGACGGAGTTGGTGTTGGGTCTTTTCCTAAACGTACGAGTCGAGGAGCAGCCTGAAGTTTTCCAGGAAATCATGCAGCTCTGCACAGAACACTGGCATGGTAGGGCTGCACAGTTAAAAGCAATATGATCTGTTATTGACATCAGTTTTATGGTTTTTTTTCTCCTAACTCTATTGAAAAATACATTATCGCTTCAGCTGAAAAATGCATAAGAGAACAGTTTGAGGACCGTTTACTAATATTGAGACTTTTAAAAAGGCATTTTGATATCTTTGAAATAAAGAAAAATAGACCTTCAGAATACCTTTGCTAATGATTCCCTAGCTTTTTAAAATAGCTCCTATGTTCTTGTTTGATTGTTTAACTTAAAGCTACAGTACAGTGTGTAGTAATTACAGGGATTGTAGTTACTACACATATATTATATTTCTGTAATATATAACATATTACAGAAATTAAATATTTTATATATTAGTATTTTATTATCATCTACGAACTGAAAATCTCAATCTTTATGTTTGCATTACCTTAGAGACTGCTATTTATAAGGAGCAGCTCTGGCATTTATGGAGGCAGGCATCTTTTGTGCTACGGCAGCACAGAGCAGACAAACTACTGACTGTGAGATCGCCATTACACTCAAATGAGACCATGGCGAGTTAGGCTTATATACAATCTATATCCTACACAGACTAATACAAAACTAGAGCTGAATGATTTGGCCAAAAATCTAAATTGCGATTATTTTTGACTAATATTGCAATTGCAATGGTATTTCGATTTTAATTTGAAGTAACAATAAATTGTAGGTGTTTTTTAAATGAGTTTCGTTATTTGGGTCCTTAAAGCTTGCCTTTTGCAAGACAGTACTATTACCCTTGTGTGAAAAAGTGCTTACTTCTACTCGCGTGCATGGATCTGCATGCCAGCTGCAACTCTCTCTACCTTTCTGTGTTGCAGCAAACCCACTTTAAGTGTATTAATGCACCTAATGAGCTGCAGCGACACATTTTGTGTATTTCTCTTGTTAAATGTAATGTGACCCAGATTCAGCTCCAATGTGATTTAAAAATTTCATTTTGGGAAATTGCGATTATATTGCAAATGCAATCAATTGCCCAACCCTATAGAATACTATTTATAGTATGATCTATGTAAATAAACCACGTAACAAGATGGTTGATGCGGACGTTGTGGAAGCCATTTTGTACCATGATGGCCTCCATATTGTTGGTGGGGGAGAAGTGGGGGAAGCAGTTACAACAACTGACAGTATAAGTCATAAAAACAAACCAATATTGGTCAGAGCCCTATGCAGTTATATACATCCCATTAGTATCAGTTTCTTTTAGAACCACCCTTCTCTGCATTCGCAGGTTTTTTATGGATTGATAATCAGTGATTGGCCATAAAACAATAGGTGCACCCCTAATTAAAAAAAAAAAAAGGCCTTAAGAATAAAAAAAAATAAAAACTCAAAAGAAAACAAAAGATCAGGCATCTAACATCATAGGATCCCCCAAAAGATTATTCTTAAGAACACATTTGCAGCACAGCATTGCCATACATGCTCACTTATTCTTTTTGAATTTCCTTACTGTACGTTTTTGACACTGACTGTCATTTTGCTGCCAGGTTTGATCTCAGCTCCAGTAAAAGTGAAGGTTCCTCTGTGGACGTCTGGTTTTGCCAAGGCTCTGGACGCCAGGAGCAAACTGATGGAAATCATCAAAGACAAATTAGAAAATGATAAGCAGGGGTGAGGCGGCTGAGGTTACATGAATGCATCGTGGTTGGAGAAAGAGAGGGCAAATGCCTCTTCTGCTTTTCTTAACTCTTTCTTCATCTTGAATGTGTTTTTTTTTTCTTTTTTACTTCTGCTTTTCCGTTCAGACATTTTTGACATTTAACATTTGGAGCATTTTTGTTTGATCAGTTTGTTTTATGCAAACAGAATCTCAAATGGGAAAAAGTGAAGGATACTTGAGGCCTCTGTTCTCTCAAATGATTTTTTTAGACTTAATTGAACATAAAATCTGTATCTTATTGTGACTTCATCATGACATCAGGTTTGTCGGCTCCCTGGCTTCTTTACCGTTTCCCAATTCTGGTTCCGCTGCCCAACATCTCCTCCTGTTCATCTCAGCACTAATTCCCAAAGCTCTTGCATCGCTGCTCACCTCCTTCACTCTGGCTCTTGGAGGACCTGAGCAGGTAAACACATTCAGGTACTGGTTTGGAATTAGAAATGCAAGGATATCTTGTAAAGCTGTGCACATCCAATCAAGACTGATGGGAAAAGATGTTAGCTGCTAGAGTTGTATTAAATAATAAACCTTCTGGATCTTGGCAGTGTAGGAATATGTGATAGGTAGGAATGTGATAGGTAATACTCCAAATTGTGAAGTTATGTATATAATACGCTCTAGCCAGTTGTAATAACATTAGTTATGCCTCATGATTCCCCTTTGGATCAGAGGGATTCCCGACGAGAAGCCCTCCATGACCCTGATCACCTTCAAAGAATCCTCCTGGAGGTGCAGAGGTTATGGCCGCCCTTCATTGGTGGACGGAGAATAGCAGAAAAGGTAGGCTGATCACAAATTATAGGTCTATTTTAAATCAGAGTATGTATTCATATCAGTCCAAGACGGATAATTTGATTACAAAGATGATCACGTCAAACACGGTTGGTGCAGATTTGATCAAATTATTAATATTATGTGCTGGTTTTTATGAAAAAAAAAAAAAAAAATTATATATTAAAAAATATAATATGTATGCAAAGTATATTATGGCATACTTGCCCATTTTGACGATATTGAAATGCAATGCAATACTTTCCATTGTGGGTTTTTGAATTTGTACAGTTATGTTTCTTTCAATTTCTTCATCTAATCTAGATACATATTTGTCAGGTTACATGTTTGCCACAAATCATATAGGGGGACACAATAAACATGTAAAAGAGATTGATCCTTCTGGTCTATGTGAAAAATATTATGCAATGTAAAAACTAGAGTGTCAGTTATCCTCCGTAGACTATTGCTATGGTGGTGGCAGCATCATCCTGTGGGGATGTTTAACTTTACCAGGTATAGGTAAAGGGGTCAGAGTTAATTGAGAGATAGCTACTGTAATGCCGTCAGGACCCTTAACATCGACAAGAGCTTCAGTCGAATAGTCCAAATAAGAGCATATTTATGTTTGCATTTATAATTACCCTGTCAAAGTCCCATTCCTCAAGCTAACAGAGGATCTGTACCAATACTTGAAAAAAATCACAGATGTTCTCTATCCACCTGGCTACACCTGGTGGTTTTTCATATTCAAATTGGCAAAAATACCAGTATTTGTTTATTCAAAGCTGATGGAAACATACCCCAAAAGCCTTATTTTTCAAAAGCAGGGTAGGGTGTTTCTTAAACATATTGACACAAATGGGCTGTACATACCAGCATTGGGATGTCTGTAAAATGTTGAAAATCTTTTTTATCCACTGCACAACAATACACTACTCTATCTCTGCCAAGCACAAAAAAATACATAGAAACACATTA
>NW_015150815.1:721257-741305 GCF_000732505.1 Cyprinodon variegatus
TGGACAGGTCGCCAATCCATCGCAGGGCAACACAAAGACAAACAGGACAAACCACCATTCACACACACTCACACCTAAGGTTGAATCTAGATAAGCCAATTAACCTAACAGTCATATTTTTGGACTGTTGGAGGAAGTCGGAGTACTCGGAGAGAACCCATGCATGCACAGAAAGAACATTGCAAACTCCATGCAGAAAGATCCCGGCTGTCAATCGAACCTTCTTGCTGCAAGGCAGCAATGCTACCTAATGCCCAACTGAGCAGCTTAAAATAAAATTAAATCTTTTGAATAACTGCCAATGATCAATTACATTGAATTTCATGTTAAATGAATATAACCCAGTATTTTAATGTGAATAACAACTATTTTGGCATTGATCAAACTGTTGTGCAGCGTATCTTTCCACCAGATGGCACCAGCTGACAGAAGAAGAAAAAACAAACCGCTTCCTGTCTAATTTCTGCCCTGCTTAGCTCAGGAAAAACACCACCTATAATTTGATTTATTGGGCTTGGACCCCTAGATGCTGACTTAGTGTTTTAGGGTTACTAGAAAATCATTTGGTATTAGGAATATCGGTCTGTAAAGGGGTACATTGTGTATTCTCCTAAATGTCCTTTAAAAAAAAAAAGCAACTGATGCAGATTTCTGCCGTTGGGACTTCTGTGAGATATGAGAATTCAGTATCTCGTTTCTGAAAAAGTAATAATTGTAATACATAACTAAATTATAATGCCACTTTTTAACTATTGTTCGGTTTAATCCACATTTGTAATACAAGGCTTAATTCCTCTATTGGCTTAAAGCAGCAGATCAAGGACATTCTGTTCAGCTTCTTCCAACTGCAGCTCTCTATGATCATTGTGACCTCATCAAACCGTATTACGCAACAGTCCGATGGGAGGCATTGATCTGTCTCTGTGATTGATTGGCCAACCAGGAAGGAAGCGAGCGGGGAGGTCAGGGTCTCTGGTGGGGCAGATGTGTGCCAATGACAATGTGAAGTGGAAAGTTTGGACTCTTTTAGATTATGCAGCTGAACATCCTGATCCCAGTCCACTTAGTTGGGTTTATATGTGGTGGTCATGGAGGATAAAAATTGATTTAAGGAAATTTCTTTTCTGTTATCTGGGAAGAGGCTCTAGTAGATGTTAGAGTATATTTTTAAAGATAATTAGTGGTGTTCATGTGTAATATTATACCTTCAATCTGCCATTAAGATAAAGTGACACAATGATTTTATGATACTAAAAGTCACCTAAATAATGTGAAACATGACCCTGTTAAATGTATTTAAATTCGTGGAGCATCAAACTTGATATTTGTTTAAAGCAGAACAATGAAATTGAATTACAGTTGCCACATCACCAATGGAGGAATTTGGATAGATGTTCAGCTTATTAGTTGGTTCAGATGTTCTAGGGGAATTATTTTGCAGCCTTGCACAGACCTGACCCCAGTGTTATAGAGGGAAACAAGTAAGTACTATATGAATCCAATTTCTCATTGTGTTGCAGCTCTTTACAGCCAGAGCTTTTTAGATGGAGCTGGCTGACAGGTCAGCTAAGGAGGTATATTTTCCTAAGCTGGAAACACTTTCCCTCTAAATTAACTGCTTTGTTCAACTTTGAGTTGAAAAGGGGATATTTTGTGTTATAGTGGGACCAAATTTTCAGGGCAACCGGTGTAGCCGAGCTTGATTAAATGTTCCATAATCATTTCCACACCAACTGCTTCTGACTTCTCTGGTCATCCATGCTGTTCTAAGGAAGTTTTCAAAGAGTGGGACTCTTGGGGTTGTTACAATATACAACTCCTGTTGTGTATGATCGCCACCGTCAGGTTCCAGCATGAAAGCTAGACCCTGTTTATGGATGAGGCCAACCGAAGGTCTTAGCCAGATTTTAAAACTACTTAAGTCTGATGTTAAGTTTCTTTTTTGTAGCTAGTTTTGTAGATGTTTGGTTGTTCATTATTTTTTTTTTCACTCAAACCAGTTTTTCTTAGTCTTAATTTTGAACTTTTCCTGGAAAAGATAAAAACCTTATTTCTTTGTGATTGTTTTATTAGGTATTTTGTTTCATATTTGCAGCTGCATTTGGGACCATTTTGCTACTGATGACCCAGATTGGTTTCAGTGTTTAGCTATTGGACAGATGGCCTCACATCACTCTAGCACTCTTTGTTATGGCCACACATCTTGACTTGGGTTTCTCTCTCTCTATGGTATGTTGTTATACAGTCCAAATCCACACTTGAATCTAATGGCATATATCCCTTAGCATGTCATTCAGCTCTGGGGAGGCCTGGTAAAGAGAAATTTCATTCAGGTGTGTTGGAGAAACGATACATCTAAAAGTTGCCCTAGAGGACTGGAATCGGGCACCTTTGCTCTAGAAAAATGTGGTTTCTTTCAGATTCAATTTCCATTCCAAACCAAAGTCCTGCTGCAATTTTTTTTAGCAGCGAGATTCAACTTTTAATCTTGCAGATATTTGTATAATTGATTTTTATGACTTTTAATCATTACCATACCATGTTAAATGAGACCTGCAGGGTCTCATTTGTGCAAGAATGTTCTAACTACACCATTGTGAACTTGAAATCTTTTGAAAAGTCTCTGTTCCCAAATTGATGGGTAACAGCTGATGTTTTCCCCTTTTTTTCTTCTTTTTTTGACATTTTGTTAACACACACCTGGATGCTCCAGACAAGCAAACTGCCAAATGTACTGCCTTTATGGAGGTGGTCACACTCTCTGATGATGAATAGCAGCACCTGTCTGATACTTTCACACATGGAAGTAATAAGGGCCTCTATTTTTTTTTTTTTATACTGCATTTCCAACCAAAATTCTTCTTTGGTAATGCTTTAATATTTTTTATTTCAACAAAAACACAGAAGGTGGATCATTATTTATTTATTAGATGTAATAATACACAAGTATTAAGCAATGTTAAGCAATCTTTGCATTCCTTAAAAAAACAGAGAGTAAGGAGTTTGCTACCCTCTTTTGGCAGGATGTTTATGCTCGGAGAAACACGTGCTGGAAGTCATTAGTATTCACAGTCGGTTGGAAAAAAAACGGATGGTCCATCAGGTGGAACGAGAATATGCAGCCGGTTAGGTTAAGCAGCCTGAACGAGTGTCTGTTTACTTGTCAGGAAGGAAAAGATTTCTTACATTACATTTTGAAGGTGTGTTTCCATATAGCCATAAAAAGGCATAGGAAAAGAGAAACTGTTCATATTCTCAAGAAATATACTGTACCCTAAAAGAAGTTTGGTCAATAAGACAAAAAATGTCATTGAATTTTACCAATCTGTTTGATAGTTATGCATCCAGCCATTCTTTTCCAATCTAATTTGATAGTGTTCTAACCAATAAATATTCGTAAAACGGAATACCAATACTTTGACCAAAAAATTGTTTAATTAGTGTAATAACATTGAAAGCCAAGACCAGAGGCCCTGTTTAAAAAAGCAGGTTTACCATAAACAAAGTTTTTCTTACACCTGAAATCAGGGTTTTCTATTTCACCAAGACAGTTAACTCATCCACTGTTTCTGTTACTGTCGTGACAGTAACAGAACAACCTGGTCTGGAACAAGTTTTCTCCAATTAACTCTGAGTGGTACCACAAAATACATGTCAGATTAAATAATACTATTTATACTTCAGCGATAGCATCTAGGTGTTACTTTATTGTATGTCTTTTACCATATCCGTTGGTTGTGCTGTTCTTTTTACATCTATTTGCAGGTGATAAAGCAGACCGAAGATGTTTTATCGTTATCTCCCTTTTATCTGCTCTTTCTTTCATCTTTTTCCATTTTTTTCTGTTTTTCCTTTCCTGTTCTACTTACATTGCAGTGTCCATATAATCTGTAAAACTCCCTGCATAATTATAATAAAGCTATTTATATGCATAAATCAAGAGGAACACTATGGCGATAGCCGTACTGCTCCACTTGTGAAAGTAAAATCTGTTGGGCTCTTTTATGGCATCAAGACAATTATTCTTATTGCCACATTGCCAGACAGGACACTGTAAAAAAAAGAAAAAAAAAAAAAAAAAACTCTGAGTGTCCTCTGTTTCCGGCCTCCTTAAAGCCAATTACGATCTATTTCCTGATTTAGTCTGGAGAGTTTTGTCTTAGCTTTGCGCTAACAATGAAAAGAAAATCAGTCACTGGGTCCGTTAGACACATTAGGTGTTAAAAGCACAAACATAGCATGTTCTTTTGGTGAAAATAAATTAATTAAAAAAATGAGCTGCATTAACTAGCAGGGAACTCAATATCTATATTAAGAGTTGTCTTCATGAGGGCTACCATTTCACCCCAAAATCCATCACTTCAATCCAGACCTTGTCTATCCTAACATTAGCAGCATTACACAGATGTGTGATAACAGCATTATGGAAAACTACTGCACAGTCAGACAGCACCAGTCCCATAGAATAGTTTTGTGCCTCCTCTACTACTTCTACTTCTATTAGGTTTCATATGGCTGATTATATGCAGCTAACAGCCTCTGCCACATCTAAAACCATAAGTTTTAAACTATGCTTCAAAGCTTTACTTCGAATGAATTTCACGTTTCAGTCGCACGGATTTCAAGATGTGATTAAAAAAACACATTGACTGGATGAGATTTTCTGTTGATGGTTTGTTTAATGCTCATGAAGATCCAGATTTTTTATTTTTTTATTTATTTATTTATTTTTTTACAATACAAGAAGAACTACTAAAATACATTTTAGATTACCCATAAATATATTAATAATTTTTCTGGGACATAAAAGGAATTACCTCAGGGTTAGGATTATGATTCATATGGTGATAACAACCTACTGAGCCTACTGGCAGGTAGGAGTCTCAATTTGAAGCCATACTTATAACCGCTAATAATGGCCATTTAATGTGATGATAACTGTGGCGTTGTTGCTCTATCTATTAAACACATTCTCCAATATTTTTTTTTTTCAAATGCTTCATTAAAACCTTGCTCCAGTGGGGTGAAATAGCCACTTCCTTTTGTCTCTTGTCATGGTGACTCATCGAACGGGGGCTGCACAGAAAATGGGTTTTCATAGTTGTTACGCACATGCTTAACTCTGAGTGGACCTACTCAGAGTTGATTAAACTAACTCACGACAGCTGTTGTGAAACCAAAAACCGAGACTCTCCAACCTTTTGCTAGATTAATTCAGAGTTGAGGATTTGAGTTTGAGTTTCTTAAACCTGCTTTGTGAAATGTGCCTCAGGACTTAAACCACCAGCCCTTTAGTTGTGGGGAAAACTCCTGCATCCCACAACACAGTCCTCACAAATGTTTAATGGAATTCACTATTAGTTAATTCTAATATCTGAATGAAGGTTAAAGCCAACATTTGCATACTGTACTGTATACATAACTGTTATTGTTTTCTAGGTCCATAACTATTACACACTGCATTGGACTGCAGCCAAACAGTCAAATTATTAAACCATCAGTTCCCGTTTATATTGGTTGTTTGGTTAACCAATTACATTTATTGATCCAAAATCAATGGCTTGGTCAGTTGCTGACCAATATGTTGGTCAATCTAACCAAAACTGGTTTAACCAACCACACTGGTTTTTCCAAACAATCCATTCTTGGTGTGCATTAGTCTATCAGGGTTTGGTCAAAGATTGAAATTGTTTAAGAGATTGGAAATTGGATATCATGTAGAGACATGTGGAGATGTCTATCCAATATCGTAATGGCAATACCTTAATGCCAATAATTATCTTGTCTTCTATTTGTATGTTTCTAGGATTCCACCCTTTCAGACTTCTGTGTTCCTAAAGATTATGGTGCAGTTTATATCAGCTACTTCATCCACCGTGACCCAGAGGTTTTCCAGCAACCTGACAGCTTCCTGCCGGAAAGATGGAGTGGAAGGTAAAATTTGTTTAGTAGATTCACAGTTCTTTGCATATTCTGCCATGGGAGATTTTAAATTTGTTTGCTGCTACTCTCCAAAGTCTATTTTATCAGAAATGACCTACAAAAAGCCCTTAAGGTGAGAAAACTGTTCAGACATAACAATATGTTTATACATCAGAGCTGATGACTAATCTGATGTAACTAATGAATGCCGTACCGTGCAGCCAGGGTTTGACTAGTTAACAGACAATGAGTTAAGCTATCTCCATGGTGAAGCACTTTAGTGTTTTCACTTTAAGGCAACACTCTGTGATTTTTAGCCACAAGGGGTCCTGTAACTTCCAGGTTTACAACTGACAACTAGTATCAGTATGCCAGTATCAGGCAGGGCACCGATACTGCACTAAAATGGTGGTATTGGTATCGGCGAGTATCAACATATAGGGCACCAATACCATTTTTGAGAGCCTGAAGTTTATTCAACTTTTGTCACTCATTCCAAGTAGGCAATAGAAAGTTCTACTGGGTTCACTTTGTATTGGTCTTTTTTCCTGCTTCATAAAGGTAGGCAGCAGCATGACAAAGCCATGATAGCAATTAGTTTACATCCAAATATTATGCAGTTATTCATATATACACACACACACCAGTTTCAAACAGATGGTATCGTTATGGTATCGGTATTGGCTGATACTGCACAGCCAGATATCGGGTATCGGTGTCGGGGCCAAGAAATGGCATCGGCGCAACACTACTGACAACAGTTCTTTGTTGCAAAATTACCAAGTTTTCCGGACCATAGCGCACAACTCCCTATAAGCTGTGCCCACATTTTTTTTTTAAACTCAAAACTTACATATATCAGCCACACCGGGCTATAAGCCGCTGATGTCTCCATCAAACCTGCAGCAGTGAGAGCTTCTACTGAAAGATGGGGCTTTGTCAACTCTTTATTTCAGCTCTGCAGGATTTCAGTCCAAACTCTTCATTAATTCGGCAGCTTTAATGTGGCAAAAATGTTTTAAAAATGTGAATTTTGGACATTTGTTTCCCCGTTGTTCCTGCTGCTAGCATGTTATTGTGCTAAATGAAAACTAGCCCCTTATTCTTTAATTTCCAACTTTGACTCCCCCCCCCCCTGGCGGTTAGGAAAAATCCACAGAAAAGCCACACCTTCTTATAGGCTGCATGGTTCAAAGCGTGGGAAAAAAGTTGCGGCTTATATAGGTTTTCCCCGTTGTCATTAAAAATCATTAAAAGTCATTAAATTATTATTTTTTAAATAAAGGCCTTAATTGGAATTAAAATTCATTCATTTGTGATTATAGTGGCATTTAAAATACTTTATAAAAAAAAAAAGTTTATAAAAACAATTTCTTCAGATATATTCTATCAGATATAACTGGTTCCGCATGTTTGCGCAGAACTGGAAGTTCCGGGAGTCTCCCTGATATCGATAGTTGTTCACGGATGCAAACGAGTCCGATAAATTATTCCAGATTTTAGACTTTACGAGGTGCTGTTTTTTTTTTATGCGAGTGAGAGCATTCAGACAATACAATAATTTTGTGCATCATGTGCGGATTAGAACTACTTCGATGGCGCAGGCACAACAAGAGAGGGCGGGTGTGAGGATGAGGTTGCTTGTGAAAGCTGCATTAAAAAGCATTAGATTAGAGTTGCTCATTTCTGTATAAACCCTGTTATAGTCCGGAAAATGCGGTAAATATGCTACAGTATGTTTGTTTTTAGTGGATGCATCCTCTGAAGCTCCCAGCCTACCTGGACTGGGTCCTTCTAAGGTTGTGAAAACAAGGAGCCCGGAAGAGTTGGGCTATATATTAAAACATGTCAAGCCTTCTCCAGCTGTCCCCACCCTCACTCAGCGTAAGCTCTGTAGCCTAGTTGGATACAACTGTCCTGTCCTTCCAAACTGCCATAAAGAAGGCTGCATTTGTCGGCAACATACCAAGGAGTCTTTCAATCCGTACAGGCCACGGCGCACCGCTATACCGTAATGGGCCGGCGAATCTGGCCTTTGAATCTGGCCTTCGGCGGAAGCAGGCGCGGAATTTGAACACAGCAATTGTCTCACTTCACTGGCTTTGAATCTGATAGCAGAACCAATATGTACCAGCAGATTGAGAAGTCATTGAGAGTTTTTTTTAAAACAAGTCTACATTTAGTCCATCTACATTGAATCTAAGGTTAGAGAAGCAAACATATGTCTGATCAGATTAGTGCAATATCTGTAGTGTTGCCTAAGAACAACTTTTAGCTTATTTAGTCTCATGTTTATTTCATAAAACCACTGAGTGAAAAATGCTTTTTTGTCTCAGTATTCTTCGTGGCACAGTTATTTTTTTCAAGCACCGGATACCATTAATAAAGAAGAGGAAATTAAAGAATCGTGCTTTCTTTCAGCAGCAGGGTTTTTCTTTTTTTTGTATTGGATATATTGTAGTGTAGTCAAGGACATCATTTTTTGTTAGAAAACCAATTAAGTTGCAAAATTACATTTGAGATTACAGAAGGAGATTTTAGCAATAAAAGTGAGTAATTGTCAGAAGCATCTGTTTTTAAAGACATGAGACATTGTTTGTACTGACAAACAATCTGGGAGCTTTACCTTGATAAAACCACAGAAATAATAAATATTTAAAGAATTTATTCTCTTCTTACATAAGGAAAGATGTCCATACTTCTATCTGTCTGTCCATCTATTAACTCCTTTCCTCTTTGATTTATTTTTTGCAGGTTCCATTTTTAAAGCCTGTGTTAAGATATCTGCCATCCACTCATTATGTTTGTAGTTATACTTTTAAATTGGGTTAAAAGTACAGGGAAGTCTAGAAATGTGTTTCTGGGAAAATATGGAATTTTGACAAGTGGAACCTTTAGGTTTTATGAATCCAGGAACTAAGCTAGAAATATAGACATACCGTATATCTACATAAAGATCTAAGAAAGATTTACATCTAATCTTGTAATAGAAGGATGCGTCCTCATACTGTGTTAATATCACATTCCAGGATGTCCATGTTCCAGAATAAAATCCAGTGCCATTATTAATGCCCCAAGCATATAGCTTACAGAGAAAAGGGACATCTTTACTAATTCTAAGAATCAAATCCTATGAGGTCACCGAAAGTATCACCACTCACCTTTAAGTATTTAAATTGTTTTTGAGATGTGATGGAATTATGTTGAAGTTACAAATTCATCTTGCATTAACACATTGTATATTACCGCCAAAGCAAAATTTTTGTGTGACATCAATGCCAATTTTTGAGTGAAGTAAACCCAGTGCATTTTTTCTCAGTGTGTAAAGTCTGCACAATATGAACCCAGCAAAAATCCTCATCTTTCTGTCTGTCTGGCCTCTGTTCTTTTAGTAAGATATTCTTAAAAACATTGCAAGAAAAACAAATGGTAAACTCTAGAAATGTAAACCTTGAAGAGAGTCTGGATACATTCAATCTTATCTGGGTCATTAGCCTATTTTCTCTCCAGAACGCTTTTCTCCATGTATCCACCTCTTCCATTCACTAGTTTCTTCTCATTCATGCTTATTAATACCCTGGTAATATATGCATCTGTTGCTGTGGAAACTAGTCACATACCTTAAAGCATTCTTTGCATGCCTCAGTATACACTGTTGGGTATTTAAAACAAGGAGGACATCAATATTCAGATTCTAATCTGTTCTAAATCTAGTTAATTAGATGCTCATTAGTTACGGCAAAGATACTAATAAAGGCATGTTCACCTCTGCTTGTTAATATAAAGTTTCTCATAGCAGAACTGCAGAGCAGCATATAGTTTGTGCTGATAGTATAATAATGTGTTTCTTTATACTTTTGCTCAAAAATAAAGGAAAGCTTCTGGTATGTTGTCAGATTATGACAAGTATGTTTTTCCATAAATGCAAATAAGTTAACACCTTTAAACTTATTTGCAAATCTAATTGAAACAAATGCATCCTTATCTGTATATTGTTGTTTTACAGAACAAGAAAAAATTCTAACTATTATATTTAAGGGAACCCTATGGTGTTACTGGGTTAGAATGGCTTTTTTTTTTTTGCACACAGCCTAAATTCTTTGTGCATTTGGTAAAAAAAAGGTGCATACAACTTCCTCTGAGATTTTGGTATTTATATGAGTGCATCCTGTATTTTCAGAGATTTGCCAGATCCCCCACACCTTTAAAAACATTGATTCATTCTGCCTATTTTGTCTTTTTTCCGGCCATTCTCTGCAAACCCAAGAGATTATAGTAAGTAAAATTCCCTGTAGATCAGCAGGTTCAGAACAGTACACATCAGGTACTGAAAGCAATCTCAGTTACCGTCACTAGGATCCAATTTGTTTCCCAATCTAATGCTTGCTGAGCTCCATCAACGGGGTCTATGCACAACTCCACTACTCCTCAACTAAAAGCAGCTTTTTTGTTTCCTATCTTTCATTACTGGATGAACTGATTAATCCAGGTGGTTCTGGTCATGGTAACTGAGATCAGGCACACCAGGAAACAAAACAGCTGCCTTATGTTGAGGAAGTAGTGGAGTTGTGCATACATCCCATTCTGGTGAGTAGATCTAGCATGTTGACTCTTTGTCTTTTTTAAACCATGAAGAATTTTTGTGGAAACTGTCGGCTGTGAATGTACACAAAATACCTTGAGAATAAATAGAACTGCGGTAGAAGATACCCTTAACGGACCTGCAACAACCTCAGAAGAAAAAAGGAAGGATATAAAACAGCACTAACAGAACAATTGAAAGAAAAGCTCTTAGCAGAAAAATTAGTGTGCTTGTAGATGATATAAAACGTTTTTGGAAAAATCTAATGTACATAAAAGTCTGCTACTCAAATAAAGTACAGCTTGTTCCAGAGCTTATCCATGAAATGGGCAGATGGCCTGTCTGATTATCAGTATGGGCATCTGTGTGTGTCTGGGCAGGAGTGTTGTACTCAAGGTTTTATGCGGGACCCCAAATGTCCTGGGGTTCTGTTTGTGAGTGAGGGGAAAATGTGGTGTTTTGTTTAAGCGCTGAGGAGATGATGTCTAAATGCATTGTGATGCAAACATCCGATTGGATGGTTAGCTATTTGTGCTATTTGTGTTTGTATAAGCATAAGAAACAGGAACAACCTACATAGATGAAAAACCCTTTGTTTGTCTTTTAGTCCCTGGAATTATACCTAATTACTATGCAATTTTAGATTATAGATGAACTCGTTTTTCATTATAAAGTTATAGCCATTTTGTATGTATTAATACCACAGAAGAAAATAAATATCTCTGTATGCAGACAGGTAGCTGCTGCCTTGGCAACTGCCTCCCTTCACCTACTTGTACCACTGGGGATTCCCTCCCTTCATCGTGCAGATTGGGGTGGGGTTAAGGAGTGAGTCAGAAGATTCTCTTTGCAGCATGGATGTAAACTGTGTAACACATTAGAAAATATAACTGAAGAGAACAATGAAGAATGAATCTAAGCTGGTGAGTTATCCACATTGATTAAATACAGGGGTTTTGATGATAGATGTAGACATATAATTTACTCTCTGATAATATTTTTTAAAACTAATCATTAAATGGTTTTATTTTCTCTGTGAAACCTGTAGGTTACAGTAATTCAGTGATGACCAACTTAGCACACTATGGGGAGCACAAGGCAAAAGATGCCACTGTTGCATCAAACCTTGTTGCATACAGAGTTACCTTTACATCTTTCTGCAATTAAAATAATAAAAGCTTGCATAAACCCAAGCTCTAAAGTCATGTATATGTTGTATAAACCATACAGTAATCCATTCTAAGAACAGCATTTCCTGTAGACAGAAGCACCATAATCACATATTTACGGATAGAAGCAGCATTATGAAGATTTATTCTGTAAAATATAGAATTAGAAACATTTTGTTAGGGGAGAAACAAGGTAGATAAAAAAGGTGATCTGTCTTTATGTACTAATCTACTAAATTGATTTAATCTGACTAACCTGACAGGAGGTTTATTTTACTTTACATGTATCTTATAGAATAAAAAAATAAAAAAATAAAAAAAACAGTTATATAATTACAGCTGTATCATCTAAATTAAAAATTAATGCAGTATTTAGCCTAATAAATTATTTGATATAAGGTATATCTGTAAAGGAATTTTAAACCACTTAGCTATTATTTTGACATTCAATGGAATTTTTTTTTTTTTTTTTTTTTTTTTGGGGGGGGGGGGGGGGGATAAAATGAAGGTTTTTTTTTTTTTTTTTTTTTTTATAATTTTATGTGAAGTCTGGAATATGTGCTGCCCTAAGTGGTATTTATTTATTTTTTACAACCTTTTTTCTCTCATACGACAGGCAGCATATGAACTATGGTAAAAACAAAAAAACAAAACTTTTGTTTTTTTGGTGGCGCACTCAGCCACTCTACCGCCCATATGTTGTCCCAGTAGGGCTGAAACATGTTACCCAACCACAACTCATATCCTCACTCTATGCTGATTGCTAGGAAAGGACAGTTTGGACAGAAAGTGTAACCAATATGGATCAAAGATGTAAGGACCATTTTGAACTAAGTGTTCAGTGTAGACCTACTTAGTACTGTCTACATCCTGAGCAGGAAGGGTTTACATGCTGACTTTCTAGATGACTAAATCTGTCATGATTTTGCCCTTTGTGGACTTCTGTTTAAGTTTCTATTTATGTTTTCAGTGATAATTCATTATAATAATTCATGATTCATTTCATTCTTTGTTTTCTTGATCATTGGTTTCTTTTCTATTATGTCATATCTAAGCAGTAGGGGTGGAACGGTTCACAAAATCCACGTTTCGGTTCGGTTCACGGTTTTGTGGTCACAGTTTTCGGTTCGGTATGGTATATGTTGATTGTTACACCGAAACCCCATAAAAATTAATGAAATTAATGAAAAAAAAAAAAAAAATGTATGAATAGTAATTATTTATAATGATCCGCGGAAACCCTGGATCATTTGCTGCTTTGAATTTAATCATCTCGCGCATGCCCTCTACGATCTCCAAGGAACTCAGAGCGGAGTGGACGGGAGCCACAGTGGAGGCTGTAGGCTTTGCTTTGTACAGGCGGTCTGGAGCGCAGCGGGGGGGAGCGGAGCATGACGGAGTATGTGGGATTTCGGGGTTAGCATGACATGTTGGTCATGTTGCTGTTAGCATAAACAAAACGTGTTGCACAATGCTTGCACACTGTTGCACTTTTATCCACAACTTTCTTTCCGTCGTCATCGTAGGTCACTCTAAATGCAAAGCGGTCCCATACAGCAGACCTATAAAGTGCTGCTGGTGCGTCTTCCAACTCCTGTTCTTTCCCACTCGCCATACCCACACAGTTCTCCACAATAACTGATTTTTTTCTGCTACACCCGGCTATGCTGCTTCGCTTCTTCTTCTTGTTTACTACTGGTGGTTGGCTTTGGTCGCAGTACCGCCACCTTCTGCTCTGGAGTGTACACGCTTCGCCTATGAGAAAAAGGAGCAGCGCATGAAGCAAACGAAACACACGCGAACCGAGACAGTCGAACCGAACGGTTCGGACGGTTTTCATAAACTGTTCCATCCCTACTAAGCAGTGTTGTATTTTTTGAATTACTCTCTGTTGCCCCCTTCTGCCAGTCTCCTTTCCCTTAGCTCCTTCTGGTTACTTCTGTCTACACCTGCTCCCTATCAGCTGATTAGTCTTCCCATTGTTTCTGTCTCCCATACTGTATATTCATCTCCTGTTCAGTTACTCATTGGTGGATCCTCGTCATTTATTTTACATTATTCCTCCCTATTGTGTAGTTTTTTGGTTCTTGAGTTTTCTTGACAATCAGTTCTGGACTATGGATATTGTATTTTTAAATTTTTCATACAACTGTGCAAAATGCTCATTACAGTAAAAGTTGTCAACAACATGGTTTTCTAAAGGGATTTATAAATTGTGTTTGACTTGAATTGAATCTTATTTATGTTATATTGCTTGAAAATAATTATTTTCAAGTTTTATACCCACTTTATAGACTGTTGTAGCCCTTTAAACTAAATAAAACGAATAGGTGGCGTAACTAAATTGTCTTACCAAATACACCCGATTGGTCGCCAGTTTCGTTGCCAGTGTTCTCAGATATTTGGTCCATTTCATATATGGATCATATATGTAATATCAAACTCAGAGACCATAACTGAGTAACAAACTCGGTTATCTTTTTGGAGAAATAACTTGTAACTAGTTAAAAGTTACCTTTTAACTAGCATTACATAACAGGGATCAAGAATAGTGCAAGAATTTCTTGAAACCTTTATTCTTGAATACAACTTCTCCATCTTCCTACAGCAGCTATCTCTGCTGTAGTATCCAAGGCAAGGCAAGTTTATCTGCATATCACAATTCAATACAAAGAAGATTTAAAGTGCTTCACATGAATTAGATAATAAAATACAGGAAAAATAAAAGCAGAATAAAAGTAAAGTAAGATAAAACATTATAGAAGCAGGTAGTAAAACAAATATAACAGTTGGAGCACAATCTCAAACTAATGGTATCTTATTAACAGTTTAACAATCAAAGGCAGTTCTTATCAAATTGGTTTTTAACATTTATTTTAAAAAGCTCAGGCTTTCAGCACTTTTACATTCTTCTGGGAGTTGGTTCTAGATAGGAACTAAATGCTGCTTCTCCATGTTTGGTTCTAGTTCTGGGTGTACAGATTAGGCTTGGACTAGAAGACCTGACTCATCTGGGAGGTTTATATAGTGTCAACAAATCTGTTATATATTGAGGTGCTCATGGACTTTTTAGGTGAACCTATGAAGGGACGGTTGCAGCAATTAGTAGAACGATTGATCTTTATAAAGCTAACTTACATGCAGGAATAACAGTGGAATATAAACTTTACATTTGTTCATATCTATAATTATGCTACAACCTCCCAACCTTTTTAGCATTTTTATTTCCAAATCGCAATGTCCTTTGCACAAATGAAACACACTTGAAATAAAATATTATTCTAACTCAAATGTGAGAATAGTGCAAAACCTCACTGTGAAGTTATGACATGAACTAAAAACTGCTGTTTAACAACAGTGTGAATGTCTTTCTGCTTTGGCTTCATTGTGATTATTGTCTCCATCCATATACTGCAAAACTCAACGACATTGTTTTATTTAAAGACTTGCATATTGTTTTCTTCAAGCTTGTATATTTCTTCATTCCATTTGGTGATTTACAGCTTGCAAGGTGTTCATGTTTTGCAGCAGCCAGTTTTAGGTGTATTGGATGAATGTTAACCTGATATTAATGTCTTTACTGTTACTCATACAGTCAGTTTGCAATGGGAGTCATTAACGTTGCTGAGTCTATATGTGTCTTCTGTTGTTCCTTCTCCAAGTCTCCTTTGTTATCCAGTCTTTTTCTCCTGTCTTCTGTGTGCCTTTCACTCTGCTTCTCCATCTGTCAGCTTTTCCAGACACTGCTTTACTGTCTGCTGTGATGGTTTCCAACCTTGTTTTCATGCCACCTGGCTCTTTAATTTAATGACTGCAGTCCTGTTATATAACGAGCCCACCTACAATCACCACCGCATCATTTGTTCCTGTTTTGTTTGGGTTCTCATTTTTGTTTTTCACTCCCAGCATATATTTTCTTGGTGTACATTTATGCATTTGTATGCCTTTTCTCTTTTGAAAGGAAGCAAAAAGGAAAGTTAAAATCCCATTAGCCGAACGCCCACACATACTCCGGCCCCAGATAAATGAATCGGAAATGCTACCGAGTGCAGATAAGAATCTCAGTGACTGCAGCAGATATTACTGTGGGTTTAAGAGGAATTTGAGATCAGGAACATTCCTTGTCTAAGGAAACATTTGTCAGTATTTATAGCTGATCTGTGTTTTTGCATGAAGATATTACTGACAACGTAACAGCTTAGTCTGCAAAAAATAAGGGTGTTCTATATAAAGATTGTAATGCGATATTTTTTTTTAATTTTAAGTACAGTATACATTTTCAAAACATAAAAGATGCATTGAAAAGTTACTCTGTTACATTGAGAATGTGAATAAAATGTAAAATTTATTTGATAATCAGAAATATTTAAGTTTGACAAGTAAAGTAAAAAGAGAAGATATTGTAAGAGAGATCTGTTTTCATAGCACTGTACATTTTATAGTTTGCAGAAAAAAAAAGTAAGTTTTAGTGTTCTGTGCTTTCTGTGGAATAATAATAATAATAATAATTTAACTTTATTGATCTCACAATGGAGACATATACCTCTGCATTTAACTCATCCTTCTTGGGGAGCAGTGGGCTGCCATCGTGGGCTGCCTGGGGAGCAGTGTGGGGTTAATAGTCTTGCTCAGAGACCCAGAGTGACAGTCTGTGGGAGTGGGGCTCGAAATCAGACCCTCAGGATTCATACCTCTATGCCCTAACCACTTGGCCGTCACTCTAAAATTGTAGATTTCAGTTACTGTAGTGTTTCAGTTGTTTATTAAACTCTGCCTAAAGAACAGAGAACCTGATACAGACAGACTGTGAGCTGCAGCAGCATCAACCTTTCTCTTACAGAAAAAAACTATTGTAAAGAGAGATTACCCAGATTTATCAGACCAATAAACGAATATATGTATGGCAATCATTTCAACTAAAAATGAAATATTTCTCTTAAAACTGAATAGTCGTGTTCTATGCCTACAATAAAAGGCCCCAAAACCATTTTATCTTAATAAAGTAAGGTTATATACTCCAAACGTCATCTGCTATGCTGCTATGCTGGAGAATGCTGCAGTACTGAAGAAGAATCCGAAAGCCAGATGGCAACAATTGAGGTAGCCACTTAAAAGAACCTGATGGTCTGACCCATATGAATTAAATAAACTGATCTACTGTACAGTAACTCTTAAGTTGTAGTGAATCATCCCGAAAGTCTCCTATCAGAACACTGAGGAAAAGGACAATTCCCATTCCTACCAAATGCAAACAAGGACACAGCATCAAGGTATTAACCAGTTAATCATATAATAAATCTATTTGTATTGGAATTTGAACTTAGACTATAGAGTCCAAGAATACTAAACCTCAATGTTCAAACTGTATTCCAAACGACATTTGTGTTCTATCCTTGTTGGAATCCAATCTTTTTTTATAGATCTTGAACTTGTTTTCATTATGTTTGCTCTTCATTGAGAGGTGCTACCTACAAAGCCATGGTAGGCTAGCTCCTTGTTTACCCCCTGTTCACAAGCACGGCATCATACCCTCTTTGTTATTTTGAATATAGACAAAAGACTCTATTTACTAACAAAGGGACAGAAAACCAGGTGAAAAGCATAAAAATAACAAATATCCCAGCAGAATGCAGTAATCTTTCAGAAAAAACTTTATATGCAACTATAGTGTATTACTGTTATTTTTGTACATTGTTTATGTCGTATAACGTGAGTATGCACTTTTAAAAGTACTACATAGCTAACATTATGGATAAAGCTGATTTTATATTAAAGTGGGCCTTCCTCAGTTTTTGACATTTCTTCATGAACTGCTTACATTTCTAACATTTACCCTTTAAAAGTACTAAATAATTATCCCTTTGCCCTAAAATCTTTTTCTTTGTGTCTGGGTCTTTGGGTCCTAGACTGCTCCCTGGTTGTAGTTGAAATTGGTTAAATTCATTAGAAATTCCGCCATATTAATTTCAGATTATGCTCCTTTTCCATTCATTATCAGCTTCTCTGTTCTACATTTCAACATTCAAGAAGCGGCACACATTTTAATGCTCCAGGTTGCTCCCTATAGTACATTAAATCGTTAAAAAAGATAGCAGCGAGAACACTAATAATCTCTCCGCTCACACACACCGACCATCTGGCAAACTGCTTCCAGACTCTACACATCTCTAATGCTTCCTGTTTGCCTTTAATCAGAGCTCAGGTTTCAGGAAGACAGGATGCAATTAGACACAGGAGATGGCCTGAATGGGCAGGTTATCGACTGATGGACGGAAACTACCAGCATGTATTTCTCTTTAAGACAGTTTCAGGTATGACGGAAATAGATAGATTTGCAAGTTTGAAAAATTATTGTCTGTTTTGAGATTTTTTTTTTCAAACCCTCTCAACATTTTTTAGTGGCTTTCATTAGAAAAACATTTAAGCTCATTTGAACAAACTCCCATTTAAAGACAAAAGAGAGGTCTGTTGAATCCTTTCTGTTTTTATTTCAAATATTTTTCTTCACCCTTGTTTTATTACAGGAATGCAGGCCAAGAGCATTTGCTGTGTTCATTTGGCAATGGAACCAGAAGCTGCATTGGTTCTAATCTTACTGATATCTTCCTCAAGGTGAGCTCAAAACCCTGTCATTACCATTCCTTACTCTGATTGAATTAATTTTTAATAACTGTGCTATAAAAGTTGTCTGTTGTATCTACTGAGTGATAAATATCTTGGAAAAAGGCAAAACAAATACACAATTAAAATAGTAGTGAAAATGTGCAACTTTTCTGTACTAATTGTCTTGATTAAAAAAGGATTTTCATGCATTTTTGTTTATTTAATAAGAAGGTGTTTTTTCTGACATTCACTTATTTATGTGTAGATATTGCTTTTGCCATTTCTAGTTAGCCTGACTCTATGAAGGAGGGACATAAGGACTGTTTGTTTTGCATAAACAGAACTAGATGTTTCAAAGAGTTATTTTTATTCCTTTACATTAGGACCCACATAACTGTTTTTTCTAAATACACCAACCTACTAAAAGTTTTGCAGTACCTTAAGTACATATTTGACTGAGAGCATTTGTTTTTACAAACCTTCCTGCATTCTTGTCTGCCATGAAACGTAAAGGTTAGTATGCAAGAGATTTTGCTTTTTTTTTTTACATTCTAAAAATAGCACAAAAAATTATAAGTAAATTACATAACATATGAGTAACAGATAACAAATGGATTATTTAGAAATGAAGCTTAAGCGTAAGTTTAATCTGGAAGCCTCTTGTCAGCGTCACTTGAACCACTTGCGATGTCCCTGTTTCAGTCTAGCCAATCAACTCGGGGGCTACACCTTCTCCGAAGCCGATCATCTTGCAAGATCCCGTTCATTTAGCTCCTAGCCCAGCTTCTCTCTCCCGCATGCAAGCAAACTTTCACCCACCTCCACCTCATCTCCTCACTCATTCTCAGTACCACTCATCCTCTGGATTATTCTACCACCAGTGTCCGGCTCCCGGGGGAAGAATACTCTAATCCTTTTTTCAGTTATTCATTCAAGCATATGTTGATTCACAGCATCAAAGTCTTCTGCCGGGCCCCGAGCACCAAAGAACATATTTATGTCTTCATCTGCTTCTGTCTCCTTGAACCCCAGTCTGCCTCAGCAGATGGCCGCTTACACTGAGCCTGGTTCTGCTGGAAGTTTCTTTCTGTTAAAATTGAGTTTTACTCTCCACTGTCTCTACATGCATGCTCAGTGGGAGGGATTACAGAGAGTCAATGAGTCCTCACAATCAGCTGGTTTTCCTTAGGTAGAAATATATTGAAGAATATGATTGTGTTACCACTTTAAATAAATTCAATACTTTTCTGTTTGCAGATTTTCTCTGTGTGAGTCCCTCCAGGTAGTTTAATTAAATATATAGTTTTGGTAAATCGTGTAGGTAAAAAAAAAAAAAAGTGCTGCTTAGAATGTTTGATTCCTTTTTATATTTTATTCTTTTATTTGAGATGGTAAAACAGTTGTTGGTCAGCAAGCTTCTGTAACGTAGAACCACCCCCAGTCATCCTGTAAATAGATCACTGTTCATGGAAAAATCTGGCTGCATGTCAGTGCGTTGTTTATTGGATATACCTAAAGGAGAAATATGGAGGCGTTGTAACGACCTTGCAAACACTAAAGCAGAGAGCTACAAGGCACAAATGTTCACATTAACACTTGGGCTAAGGAACATTCAAGAAAAAAATCTGAAATTTACAACATTTATTATTTTAAACAAGGCATCACTTCTGGTCTCTTAATGCTTTCATACTTGTCACTTTTCTCCATTCAGGCCTGTATTATGCTTTAGATGCCTTTCTTCTCATTACTCTAAGTACTAGGATTTGCAAGAA
>NW_015150815.1:742089-800063 GCF_000732505.1 Cyprinodon variegatus
CCGACAGGAGTGCTGAGGGATATTTAATAATATGCGCTGAGATGAGGAGTAGAGAACAGAACCCTAAGAGGCAATGGTGCTGATGGGTCACCCACTGCTGACTGTTGGAGCCCATCTCTACGAGTTCGGTGAGCCTTTGTGGAGAAATTCTGAGTTGCTGGTGTTAAAACCAGAGCTTAAGGGGCCTGGTCGATATCAAACATAAACATATGTTATTCTCTATTTAAAACTTTATATGTCCTGCTTTCATCCTAATAGTGTTTACGTATTCCTTTTCCATGCAGAAAATACATTTTGCTTCAGGCATGATCTGAAGACATTAACATTGTTGTACACCATCTGCTGGTGGTACCTGGACTTGCATCCATCGATTAGGCAAGGAAATCCACATTCCTCAGTAGCTTTAGCTCTTCCCTCTGTACACCAACACACTGACATGTCTAACCTTTTTGCTCTTGGTATTAGCTAATTGTCTTCATGGTCAAACTTGAATTTAAGTTTTCTTTTCTGGCTGTTGTTGACACATTTGGCTCCACTGTTTTCTTGTTAAGTAATTGCATGCATGTGGAACATTGTACCTCTGGTCATGTGGAAAAGAGGTCATGGTAAATATACACAAAAGCTTTTGGTTTACTAACAGGACCAGCAAAAAAAAAGTGTGAAACTTATTGATAAAATACAATATACCAACAGGGTGTGATAATCTAAATTAGAAATCCTTGGTGTGCAACCAGGGTGAGCTACTGGTTTAAAAAATTGTAAAGTTATTAAATAACTAGGACCCTTTTAAGCAGTTAAACAGGAACCTTGTATACATCCCATGGATGGTGCAGAATATGTGTAGACCCAAACTGACTACATCTGCTGACCTGTTTTCCCATTAAGGTAACTGCATGGGCCCAGCAGGCTTCCTCTGATGTTTTTTAGATGCCTGAAACCTGCTGTAGAGACTTTTTACGTTTTCTTCTACATGATTGTGTTATTGGCTAGCTGAGACATCCTGTATGACATCTTGACTTTTTACAGAACTGTCATTTTTTGTGATTGCTCTCCATGTTTCTGTCCATCAATCTGTCAGTCAAAGCTGAGACAACGCCTAGCCTTTTTACAGCTCTCATACAGGTTCTGCCCCAATCTTACATTTAACTCTACTACCCCAGACTTCCTCAAATGACACCACAGGTCTTCTCTCTGCACACCGTCCTAGAACTTGAAATTATTGACAAATAAATCAATAAAATGTTTTTCATCTGTTGGAAACTAAGGAATGATGGACTCAAATGTTTCACTTTTACAACAAACACATAATTACAGTGATTTTTAAGTCGTTGAGTCCTTGAGCTGACCGGACTAAACTGAAAATGCTTTTCAGATGTTGAAATACTAGCTGATAATTTTTTGATGTGCAAGAATTTGGCAAAATAAATTCTGATATAACCTTAACATTTTTAAGCAAACAAAAACTCTTTGCAGTTCATAGATACACATCATAACTGCAGAGGTTAGGGTTAACAATAAGTAATATATATATATATATATATATATATATATATATATATATATATATATATATATATATATATATCCTAAAACAAAATGAAGCTGTAGAGTTTGCTGTATTTATTGCTATAGCTGTAAAGTTTACAACTCAGTCCAAAATAAATTCAAATATTACAACCACAAAAAAACTTTACAAATATTTAACAACAAATATTTTTTAAGTAAACAACATGCTAGAAGCCTATTAAGGTATTTGTTTTTTAATACCGCCATTTTTTAACTTTATGTTAAAGACAAGAAGACAAAGTAATAAAGATGTTGTGCGGCTTTTAAGGAAAAGACATTTTTTGATAGATAAGATGCTCGCCTCAGTGCTCTGCATCTAAAGGATTAAATAATAGAGTTAAAGTGTGCTATTTAACTTACGTAGGTAGATTATATTTACCTTGACATTAATGACATGTCCCAGATTAAAAAATGCAGCACATTGTGGGTGTTATCTCAAGCTGTCTGAAATGTAGCTCCAAGAAATGACTCAACACACCTACATCCTACACAGATATATTATGCACTATTACACATGACTCATGCCAGATATAGGGATGTCCAGATAGAGATTCTTCTTACAACACCAACTTCCGTCTTCACCTACCTATAGAATCCATGTTAATAAAACAATTACTTTTTGTTCCTTGATTGCGTACAATACATCTGAGGAAGTGTTGGATTTAGAAAAATTTTACATCAGAGGGCAAAAGAGGCACAAAATGTCTAGGCAGGATGGCAAAGCTCGACCTCTTTATCGAGGTACATAAGAAATCTCTGATATGTGAAATGGATTCAGCAAGACGAGTAAAGATATTGTGTAATTTTCTTTTTAAAGAATCAAAAATAATGTTTAGGTATGAGACAACTAAAAAAAACAAATGTTCCACTAAACAAAACAAAGAAAACATACCATGCAGGATTGATTTCAGACATGTTTTTTTAGGGGAGATAATAGAACACCAAATCTAACATCTCTGCATTGGATTCGTTTTTTTACTTCCTTTGTTTTCTTCATCAGTTTCCCGGCATTGTCTTCTCTATCTTTCTCTGAATCCGAAAGATTTGCATCTTCATCACTTATGCAAACATCATTTCCCCTGTTGTCTCTTGTTTATTATTTCAGTTTTAATGGCCTCCTTCACCTTTGGTCCTACCTGTCTCTTTATCTTTCTTTCTTCATGAAATCTCCATCTTTTCTTATTTCTGATCCTGATTTTTTTTTTTGCCAAAGAAAATATAAAAATGTCTCCAGTTTTAGGTTTTAATTTCACTAGGATCTGCAATAGGTAGGCATCAGGATTTGGAAAAAATATCTCACTTATCACAAAAAAAGTCTATAGAGATGTGATGCCAGAAATTATTTAACACATACACACAGGACACAAGATCAGTTCTATTGTGAAATCTTGTATTAATGTTGGTCAAATCATTATTTCTTGGTACATTTTGGGGCATTTGTAAAAAACATGGGATTATTAACTGTTTAGTATTTTAAATATATAAAAGATGAGAATCTGTCCCTGATAAAGCACCTCAGGAGGAGTATCCACCCAACCTATGATCAGACCTAAATTGGGTTTCTACTACAACTGTCTTTCCATTAAACAGAAACTGAAGAATACTGAGCTGTCATTTCATTTCATTTTAGATTTAGTCATTTTTCTATACAAATCAAAACAAAAACAAAAAACTAAGTTTGAAACCAAGTAAACCAATTTAACCAAACATTTGTTGGTGGAAGCAAAATATAACATACCTAACATTATCCAACACATTTAGTATACTGTATGTTGACTGTCACTTTTCAAATTCAACATGTATTTTTTTTCTGTCATTGTCCTTTAACACAAACAGAACTTTGGCTTCCACAGATTTAAGTGCCGATTCTTCTCACAAATCATTTCATTTATCTTTTACTGATTTTCCTGATAATAACCTATGTGTAAAAAGGACACCAGTCCTTCTAATCAGTTTCTTTAGTTCCCGCCTCTTCGCCACTATGAACAGATCAAAGGGTTTTTTACCAACGACAACGAGGAGAAGCAAATGTTGGGGAAAAAGAAGAAATATCATTAAATATAGTGATAATTATCAATAGAGAGTAAAAAGATCCGCTCAGCTCTACACAGCTTGAGCAGGTTGATGATCTGCAGGCAGTTGAACTCACAAACAACATAACTAATTATACAAGCCAACACAATGGACTGAAAGATTGCATCCCTATAGAGACAAGATACACAGTCCTTTACAAGTTTATCAGGGAACATCTAACTGCTTCAAAGAGTTCAGAGGAAGAATTGTGTTCAGCTTAAACAATCTGTGCTTAAAGGGCAAGAGAATTGTTAAGTATGACCAGTAAACCACAGTCTATACTGCCCAGCATGTAGGATAGGTCTGTTTCCTTTAAATCACAGTCATTGTATTTGAAATAAGTGGGTCATGGATGAGCCCTTGGAACATGACTTTAACTCAAGATACACTTCAGACAGAAAAGGAGTGGCCAAACTTGACATGTTCGAAAAAGTTTAGTCTCGGTAACTGGATGTGATGTTTTCAAAAGACATTTCACCTGTCATCCAGGAGGTTCTTCAGTTCTAAATAGTGTTGGGAAGTACCTAGATGAATATACTGTAGGTCTAACAAAGATTTAAAATTTAAAACGTGGCTTTGATCCCTTCCACTGGATTGGCCAAGGAGGTCAAAGGGGGGGGTTAATGGTCCTTAGGGGGTTTTGATGGGTCGTTAACTCTCTTGTCAGAGTGGTTTCGGTCACATGCCTCGTTTAAGTGCAAGTCAGGTGAGGGTTATGTCTAAGACCACCTCCTCTGTTGAGAGATGGCTTTTCCAGGTGAACATGATAGTCTAAGGCCCTGTCCACACAAAATCAAAACGAACACGAAACGCTGATATTTTCCAAAACGTTTGTCGTAAAGACGGAGACGTAAAATAAATGTGATCGTCCACACGAATGCATGAAAACGCTGCAAAATGTATGCCAGGCCTGTAAGTGGCGCTGTGGTGCCAAAGCAAAAATAAGCGACGAAATGTTGGGCATGCACACTAATATTTATACATGGTTGCCCTGCGGGTCCATTTTCGTGGTTCAGTCAAATTCAGGTGCTGAACTATGTCGTCTATATTGCTCTGTTCTTCCTGGAGATATTCCAGAAGAAGAAGATTCTGTTGTAAGCCCGACAGCAGGGCGAGTAGCATTAGCAGCAACCATTCAACACAGTACGGCGCCATTGTTGTTGTGATACTGTGTCGCGCATGCGTGTTTAGAGGCGACGCTATGACGCATGCGTGTAAAAAAAAAATGCGGTTAGAGCTTAAAGATGGAAACGCGAAAACAGCTTTTCAAAATCTTCCCACTCTGAAGGCTGAATAAAAAAAAGATCGTTTACAGACCCCCGAAACGCCGGCTTCGTGTGGATGAGAGGCTGGTTTGGTGAAAAATTTGTGCGTTTAGGCCAGGGTTCGGCTTCGTGTGAACGGGGCCCTAAGAGTGACTGAATCCTGCTGTGGGTATATTTTCTGACTCCCGGAAGCTTTCTCAATTCAAAATGTCTCTATTAGCATTGAGCTCCAGGCTTTTATAGAGTAGCCCAACAAAAGCCTTGTAACCAGCTCCACCTCTTAATAATGGGAAGGTTTTGTCTCTTCTTGAGTTTGAGTTACAGATAGACTCAGCTTTATTAGGATATTTGCATAGTGGATCAACAAGTTAATGGTGGCAATTAAAATATGCAAACGAGGACCAACGGCTTACTGACCAAAAAGAAAAACTCCAATGTTTATGGCAGGCTCTCTGTCACTGATTAACATGGACTCATTTATATTGTGTTTGTTGTTTATTTTTAAACTGCCAGCTGCCTACTGGTGTATTATTATAAAACATGATTAGATCTCCAGTCTTATGTAAAGAATTAAGAACCCTTTGACCGTAGCAGAAGCAAAATTCCACCTCTCCATCATTTGGTAATCCCAGGTGAAATATCCCACCACTCTTCTACACCTGCTCAGCTTTAGCACTATGTTTGGGTTTAACCTTCCTACTGGATGCTTGGCTGGAGGCCTGTTTGGGTTCCTTGTCTGCTTTGAGAAAAGCATAGTTCGCTACAATGCAAATGTGCTATTAATAAGGCTGAGTTTATTTGTAACAACTTAAACTAAAAAATGTCTGAGAAAGAAGTCAAACCATTTTAAGAAAAAAAGACCCTCTCCACAAGACTGATTCCACCTTTTTAAGCTGAAGCTTTAAGTTTCAAAGCTTTAAGAAATAAAAAAAAATATTTGGTGTGTCAGGACAACCTAGTAATTTATTACGAATAATGTCTTTTCTAAAATATTTTTGAAAAAGGCTTTCTATTAAGGTCTACTTTAAGTCATGCTCTAAATTAAGGAATAAAGACTTATTTGACTTGATGATATGCAAAACAGTTATTTGTTTGTGCAGTTAGCTTTTTTATGATATTCTGTCTATCTATGTAAAAAGATACATTTAGAGACATTAAGCTAGTTTGTTAAGTGTAAAAAAATCAGCATAGCCACTTTAAACTATAAACTTGGGTCTTTGTTCAAACTTTTTTTTGTCAGAACAACAGTTGTTTTTATCTTGTGCGTACAGCTCGTACAAAACCATGGAAAGATTTATGCAATATGTTGTTTTCTCTTATCTATTATCTAGATTAGAAAAGGAAATCACCTACGTACCTTTCTCATTTTCTGAGTTTCCGAATGAGCAAGCCTTGGTAGGACATAGAATAGAAGAAAATCCCTTTATTGTCCCACAATGGGACAATAAAGGGACACACACACAGACACATATATATGACCAATGTCCAATGTTCAATGGATTGATAACTATAACATTACGACAGTTTGATTAAGTTTTAATATTTCAATCGATGTACTAAATTCTTAGGAGGACCAGTAGTTTTAAAGCAGCGGTTGGGAAAACTTTATAAAGTAAAAAATAATTATACAGGTGCTCAAATTTTAATTCTATTAGTTTCTTTATTGTGAGATTTAGCTTCTTCACTAACAGAATTATTGCTTTATTTCTCCAACTGTTTATAGAACTGAGACAGAGAAACTATTTACTTTGGAGACTCATGGAAACACATAGTGGGAGTGAACTTGAAGCAGGATCTGCAAGCAACAACCAGATGTTTTTATTTCTTTAAGTCAAGATAAGCATTAAGTCTTTTACTTCCTTACGGAGAATGACTGGTAATCCATTGCGTTTGACTGGTTTTTAATATGATGACCATCTTCTGCTCACACACTGAGGAGGATATAATCAGAGTAACAAGGAGTCTGTGGGGATCTAGGTCAGAGATGTGACTCATCGCTCTCCTTCCTTCATCCTTCCCCCTGCCCTCCTTCCCCACCCCCGGTCCTCAGCATCCTTTCTGCGTATGCCATCCTCCCCATTCATTCATCCTGCTCCTCCCCCCACATCAGGAAAATCCTCATTCATAAAGTGAAGGTTAGGGGGAGATGTGATTGGTCGGTTAAAAAGTCGTAGGATGAGCCAATAAGAAATGCTGCGAATGACATCAGAATCTAAACAGACACTAGGAAATGAAAGTAGATCAGAAAACATAGGTCTGAATCCAAATATGAAACTTCAAATTACGTCCAAAGCACTTGATGTTGTATTAAAAATTGGCTGCTAAAAGGTGCCTTTTCAAATTGGAATGAAAATGCTGTGGAAGCTGTAGCTTTGCTAGTTTAAGACCTAATAGGCTTGGGCAGAGGGTTTAGCTCTTAAACACTTTGTCTTTGCTCTGCCTTAAACACATTGAAAATAGACCACCTTTCCTGTTTTCATGTTTTTAGGAAGCTTGCAGATACCTCTTAAAGAACTACGACTGGTATTTGGACCCTACATCACAGGATCTTGATTACAAATGGCTGCCTGTGTCCCGTCCCACCAACCTGCCCAGCCTGTCCTTCACCCGCTTGGATCAGACCATATCAGACTGAGATGCCACCAGGGAGATGCAGCCTCTGGCTGTAAACCATGTATGTCTAACACACAAGCAGAATCTCTGAAGATTCAAGGAGGGAAGCCTGCAAACTGCAAGGCTTTCCCCCCTCTGTGCATAACCCTGTAATCATGCCAGGAAAAGCCATGGGGGCGCTGGTTTCACTTTATCTGTTCCACTGCCAGATATTCTGCAGCTTTCCTTGATTGCTCTGCAAAGAAACGCAGGACAGATGAGTCATTCTTCTCTTACTGAATCTGAAACAGGGACTTAAAAATGTTATAGTATTTCTTTATTGTTTAAAATTTCATAGGATTGAAAAACAGATTTACATGAAATTCTTATTTTCAAAACGTCGTTGTGACTCATTTCCAGCTCAGTTTGCAATAAGTCTTGATTTTTCAGTGTGGAGGAGTGCGTGTCTGAAATAGAAACTGTTGCATTAGTATTCATGTCACTTCATTCCAGAGGATCACACGTCACGTGCACACATGGGAACATGGGTAAACCCTCAGATTCCATCACTGACTGCAAACCTGTACCCCCATCCTACCCCCACCCCACCTAGCAACCATTACTGCTTAGCAACAGTTCGTCATACCGACCCTTTCTTACCTCCTTTTAGTTTGCATAGCTTACACAAACATAAACACTCACACTATTCTTCATTTTTCACATTTTAAACGGCTTACATGCAAAATCCTCTAAAATGTAAGAAGATTTCTTGTTTTTTTTGTGCTTTTAAGCTAATTTGAAATACTTGAGATCAAACTAACTTAAGTATAACACAAATATAACCGTCTACACGGAATGTTTTAGCATAGGGTCTTTGGGTCATCCAAATGAGTGTTTGTGATTAAATTTTTTGAAGTCTGCAGAGGTTTTGGTTTAGAAAAACATCATTAGAGGCCATTTTTGCCCTACATTTTTAAATTCTTAATTCATGAACACTGACCTTGACTGAGGCATGAAAAACCTCCAGAACTTCACATGTAGGTCTGTTTTTTATTGACTTCCTGGATGAGTCATTTATCTACCCTTGGAGTGTTTTTAGCGAGCTGGCTAATTCCAGAAATGTTTGCTTCTCCTCCATGTTTTCTTCATTTACTGGTCCAACTGTTGTCTGTTAGAGTTTAATCTGTTTTATTCATTTCTCTAGAAATGTCCTTTTAAACTGGTTCTATTTAAACTGACTAAGATGTTACTAAACTCCATCCATAAAAACTAATTTACCATCCAACACCTTTGGAAAGACGTCCTACTGAGTACCCTCGTTTTTATTTTCATTTTTTCCCTCCAGTGACACTGACTTTCATGTAAACCTGGAAAGTTTTTCCTTATTTATAGTCCAGTACCTGACCACTTTCAGATTATGTTTGATAGTACCTGGCCGCTTCACACTTAGATGACATTTTTTGCCTAAACAAGCTACAACTTAAGGGATGAATCAATATTGTTTCAGAAATTTTTACGCACTTTGTACGCACAGCTGCTCACAAAATACATTTATGATTAATTTAAATCTTATTTAAAAGTCCATCCCAGTTTAACAAAGAACCTTTGATATGCAAAGTTTTCATATTAAAGTGATTTTTTTCTTGTTTATGGCTAGTTGTTTAACTGAGGTGTTAATATCAACGTATTATTCTAAATGTGAAAAAGAGGAGATCATGCTGTTTAAAATCAGATCTATATGTTTCTCATAAGTCAGAAATTGTCTAAAATAAGATAGCTACTCACCTGAAACTATCTAATCTATATCTGATGCAACAAGTAAGTTTTAAAATCACCATGAACAATAAGGAAAATCAAAAATTGGTTACATTTTTACATTAATGTGGAAATACTGTCGTCTTCTGGTCACCAGGTCTTCTTTACAAAGACATACTGTTTTAATTCTCAGATGTTTGTTTCTAGTTGTTTTTTTTTCTATGATTGTTTCCATATTAGTTCAATTCTGTGTTTGAAGGTTTATTATTATTTTATGTTTTTTTTTGGATGTTTAGATTTCTTTTCAGTTCTAGTGTGTATTTTTGTCAGTTATTAATGTTTCATGAATGCTCTAAAATATTGTTTGACAGAATATCTTGTTCTTAGAATATAGTAAAAACATACCATTCATACGTATATAATAAAAAGCTATAACGTACTTTTAAGTTTTCTGTTATTTTTTATTCAACTCTTAAGTAGAAAGCTTAAAAGAAATTAAAATATATTTAGTTATTTTAACCAATTTCTAAAAACATAATCATTCTTCTTTGCTTTTGTGATTTTAGAGAGATGCTTCCAGTAGCAATCATCAAGCCTCTTACATTAATTTAATATATTTGCTCCTATCATCACTCTTAGCTGGGCGATAGAGGGTCTGCTTTTGTCACCCCAATGTTGTTTAATGAGATGAGAGATCAGGGCTTAGACTTGGGTGGCCAGGTCAGAACACTAAACCAAGTTGCATTGGGAAATATTTTGGGGGGATTTCCTTTCCCAGATTGGATAATTTTGGTAATTCACCCAAGATATAATCTAGTCTGGTGTCCAAATAATTCAGTTTTACAGTAATCTTTCCTTATCATATTATTCCAGCATTGCTGGTCCTGTACTGTGTTTTCCCAGAACATTTTTTTTTCTCATGTTATTCCATACAGAGCAAAGATTTCCTCCTTGTACATCTACCATGAAGGTTAAACATGTTCCATTTCGCTCTCATAGAACAAATGTACATTTTCTATATCAACAGTAGCAAAAGCCTGCTCTAGGTCATTTCATAACATTTTGGGTTTTTTAGCCTTTTTCACATCTTTGTTTGCTTTCAGAGCAAATTTATTGAGAATTGCTTGCCATTTTGGCTGTCCAATAATAACAGATTATTTTCCGTACAGTAAAAGGCCAGTTTCACATTTTTTATCTCTCATGGGAGTCATCGCTCCAGACAAATTTTCAAAAGCCTCAGATGTCTCTTTTAAATCTCACCATGGTATTTAGTCTCACCTCTATTAGTATTAAATATATACGACCTGCATATGACAAGCTTCCTTCAAAATACTTTGTAACTAAGCTGCAATTCTGCATTCTTGACGCAATGCCCCTCTGTGGGATTTTTCATTCTGTGGATATGTAAAAGGTACTCCAATTTATTCCTCAAATGACATTCATAGTACAGTTTTGTAATGCCAGAGGTTTAATATTATTTATGCTATTAGGTGACAATTTGTTGTGCAGTTCAGATGTTTATATCCAGTCTGTGTGGTCCCCTCTAGATCTCAGAAACATTTTATTAGTCAGGCGATCTTTAGCACAAGAGACCCACTGTTCGCTCAGCAGCAGTGCTCCCCCCTCTCTGTCGCACATCCCTCTATTGTAAAGACTTCATCCATGCCCGCCTTGCCCGCATCTCTGGTTTGTCAGTGTTTCTCTTTTGCTACCACACACACACTTGCAGACATACATCACATAGGACCTGGCATAAAGTAGGGTTCTTGTGAGCTAGGCTGGTATGACTCACTGTTCTTCCTGCGTTTGGCTGTCAGCTAAAGCTTCTGTTTGCGACAGACAATATGACTCATAGTGAAACTTCTTATGCATAATAACACATGGCTGTTTTATTTGGTTTTAGGCTTTCTATCAATTTCACAATTTCGGCTTTTTTGGATGTTTCTTCTTCCTTCCGCAGAGCGAAAGAAGAACATTTACTCTGTTATAGCTGCTAATAATTGTTCTCTGTCATTTTCAGATAATTACAGAGGAATTTAGTTGACTTGGAATGTGCATGCCAGACCCTCTCTTCAAATGTGAAGCTGCATTTATAAAAAAGACTGACTGTCGAGTCTTAACAATATCCTTGTGAATTTAACATTGAATAAATTTCAAGAATGCGCTGAGTAGGAGTGTGAGGATTCCAACAAAATGCAACTCATTGAGAAGTAGTCCAAAGCTGAAGAATTCATTAAAGCAATCCACTAATGCAGTGCATTGTTTGGTGTCATTCATATGTAAAGAGTGTGTAGGAGGATACAGCAGAAAAATGAACAAAGCTAAATGTGCAAAGGTAAAACTAAGAGCTCATTGTTTCTCAGCTGCATGTTTATTTATGAATTTGCAGATCAGGGGTTAAATACTGGTTCAGAGGCTGAAATTTGACTAAGTAATGCACCAGGAGTCATTTTCCATCTTGGATTGTGAGGAAAAACAAGAGTTGGTCAGTCAGTCTTACACACAGGAGGATGAACGCTGGATCCAGATGGCAGAACAAAGCCTGAGGTTGGGTTTAATTAGGAAAGCTAATTACCACATGACTGCTCTGTCTGTCCACTCGCAGTGGACTGAGAGGCCGTTATGGTGTGTGCAACAGGAAGCAAAGGAAATGCACCCTACCCCCTGTAGGTGCAACACATGTTGGACACAAAGACAGCAGGCTTACCTGTTGAGCTTACAAGCTACAACATTGTCAAAATAAATGAGATGTGCATAAAAAGGCAAGAGTACACACCACAGGAGGTGCAAGATGTGTTTTATCAAGCTTCATTTTATCAATAGGTACGTCTTTCTGTGCAATACGGTTGATGTTTAGGAAGAAAACCAGAGGTACAAAGTTCCTTTGCTGATCCGAGACAGCCTAACAAAAACAAAACCACTTTAGACAGAAGAGAGTTAAAGACTCACTTCAAAAGTTGATTTTCATAAAAAATATTTTCCATATATATATATATATATATATATATATATATATATATATATATATATATATATAAACTAAAGTGGTTTGGAATGCTGCGTGATCAAACGTCAAGATATGCAGCATGTTAAGTTGTCATATTAAAATAGGAAGAGTCCAACAACCCAGGGATAACATACCACTAAACATATACTTGTTATGTGTTAGGTAATGCAAATTATGTAGCTATCATTAAACAAAATGTTATTCAGGATGCATTATTCTATTCAGTTTATTTATATAGGGCCAATTCACACTACATGTCATCTCAAGGCACTTTGCTGAGACAATTGAATCAGATCATACCGACAGATTTGTTAGAAGTCTCATCAGTTCAGAAGCTTTGTCTGCAATGATGAAGGCTCACTCGCTTCAGCATACTGAATACTTGGAAAAACTGATGTTGCAGGAGAGTATGCCCTATCTTATTAGTAACTCGGCTAATAATTCAACTAATTCCAGGGATCACAGAATGCGTAAGATTGTGCAATCATTATGTCTATCTTTATCAGTAAAAAGAAAAACTGTGACTTGAAAGTCAATTTATCATGACTAAACTATGCTTGATGCTTTCAAAAGCCCAAAAAAGCCAAGATATTTTTTAATTGCTTCAATGTTGCTATTCACTGTTTCAAAAAGAACATTAATCTAACTAATATATCAGCCACTCCAATGGCTTCCCCTATTACTCCAGATTATATTCAGGTCACATGACTATGCTTCATCCTATCTCAAAGAAATTAACATGGACTCCCCGCTCATGGAGGCTCCTCAACTTCTGTCGAACTGTTTTATTTGTTGCAGTACCTTTATTGTTTTTTTTTTAATTATCTTTATTTGCTTTTATTCTGCTTTTATTTAATGTTTAATTCATGTAAAGCACTTTTAATTGTCCTTCTACTGAATTGTGTTAAACAAATAAACTTGCCTTGCCTAATGTTTGGTTATGATTTAAATCATAAGAGTCAAACTGTGCTTTACTAAGCATCAAAAATGTTTTTTTTAAAGAGTCTGAATCCTACAGTGAAACAGCCTGATCAACACTTGGCAGTCCAAGTTCCCCAATTAATAAGATACACTAATACTATGCTTTGCATGAATTCAACCCTGTCTTCTTCTTTTGTAAAAATGATGTATTCCTAAAAGAAAAAAAAACTATCTAACAAAAACTAACTATCTAAATGCGTTATTGAGAACAAAGTGGATGGAAAATCCCATTTTTTTGTGCAAAAGCTTAATGAATAAAACTGATTCAAGTTATTAAAGGTGTCAGTTTCGCTTCAAGTCATAGAAGGCACATGTATCAGCAATTGCAAAAACTGCTTGTTATTTATGTTTTAAAAATAAACCAAAGTTGCAGTAATTGTTATATTAAAAGCACCTATATGGCCATGCTCTATTTCTTTTTGTTTGTAATTATCAGGGTTTATCCCTGCTGGGGTCTCAAGGGGTGCTGGTGCCTATCTTCAGCTGTCTACGGGCAAGAGGCAGGGTACACCCTGGACAGGCCGCCAGTCCATCGCAGGGCAATATAGAGACAAACAGGACAAACAACCATTCACACACACAGAAGCCAACAACCTAACCTAACAGTTTTGTTTTTGGACTGTGGGAGGAAGCCGGAATACCTGGAATGAACCCACCATATCACAGGGAGAACATGCTAACTCCATGCAGAAAGACCCCGGGCTGGGAATTGAACTTCTTGCTGCAAGGCAGCAGAGCTACCCACCCAATTTTATTCTTTATAAATTCATGGAAAACATTTTCGAATTTACAATAATAACACTTCTCTGTTCTTTATATAATCTTTGCCTGTGCTCGGAGGTGCTGGAAAAGGAGGTGATTAGTCACAGAAGTGCCACCAAGCTCTGCTTAATTGTGTCATATATCTTCCCTGTGCTGCTGAGCTCTGTTCAGCTGCTCAGATTCACCTGGGAGCTCTGCCATATACAAGTACCCCATCACTTACAACAACAAGTGGTCCCATAATCTCCCCAAGTCCATATGTGTTTGGGAAACAGCAGGAAGGTCAGTAAGATGCTAGCGTTTTTGTAAATCAGCTTCTTGCCTCTTAGCATCATAGAAAGTTGATGAACTTCCTGCAGCAGGTTGAGGAAATCCATGCATGAAGAAAGTAATTTGAAAAAGGCAAATGTAAAATTTATCAAAACGAAGCTAAACTGATAAAGCTTTCAGATAGTGTGATGAGTGACGGCCTCCACAATTTGTTGCCAATCCTTTCAAAACTCTTAAATCTTCTTTTGGTAAAATATTCATTTTATCACAAGGCAAAAGAAAAATCATTTTTCACAGTTGCATCTCCAGTCAAGTCTGTTGTCGAGGTGAACACAGAGATATTTAAGCCCTTCCATCACCTCCGCTTCTTTATCCATGATGTTATCAGCATTTGACCTGTTCCTGTTTCTTCTGAAAATCTAACAATAATCTCCCTTGTTTTCTTCCCCTTCAGGATCAGATAATTCTTTCCACAAAGCGGTTCACCAGCTCTCTGTACTCGGCTTCTTGTCCATCTCCGATGCACCTAATGATTTGCTTTGGTATCAATGGCTGCTACCGATCCCTGAAGAGGAATGTGGCCAAATACCCTCAGCTGACTATGGAAGACCTGGCTTTTTCATAACTTGTATTATATCACAATATGTTGATAAGCAACACACACGAGAACACAGACCTCATAAACACAAAAAATTGGGTCAGACAAGACAATTAATAGACAATAGCTTTCCATATGTCATTTGGCTGTTTAAAAAAAACAGGTTTACTGAAAACCTTTTTTTGAGTTTTCTGTTTCACGATGTTGTATAACCAAAAATTTTGAGTTTCCAACCTTAAGCTAGATACATTCAGAGTTGAGTTTATTTAACCTGCTTTGTGAACCTTAACGTCATATGCTTGTTGAATTAATTGGATCACAAAATAATAGGTAAGCATTCTTTCATTCATAAATGTCCTGGAGGAAGATTTTCATAAAATCTTTCATAAAAATGTCAAGTCTTCCCACTGGATCTAAAGCTTTTCAAGCTGCAAAGTAGACAGACATATTGAACCCTATGAATTAAGAATGGAATGTCATTCAAGTATGTACTGTCCACAATACAGTGTAATGCATATCTAAAAGTAATTGCATTTATTTCCAGGTTGGGAATTTAACATTTTCTTTTCTGAGTAGATAAGGTGAAAACTGTACATCTGATAGGAAGATTGTTCTTTAGCTAATGGTTGATGAGCTGTAAGAGGCTTCCATTCACGCTTCTCGTGACGCTTATTAGTTTAACCTAGAATCTGTTGCATTGTCTATGTTCAGTCCAATAATGCAGTAAACGGATTTATTAAGGAAATCGACAAAGACTATTGAATCCCACTAATCAAGCATTTAGAAACCACATATTTCCTCTTTAGGCTTATTCAGCATCCAGTGTCTATTAAGTTTTGATAACTTAATTACTGTTGTTTTGTTTTTTTTCAATTTTTTCCACAGAGATTATTACACAAAAGTTTAAGAATGAAAAATATTTTATATTTTCTCCTAAATTTTAATGTTTTGTTTTTATATCTTTTTTTTTATTTTAGTTATTAAGTAACCTTTTAAGTGAAAGCTTGTTGCATAGCATACTCCCACTAAAAACAAACCAGTGGAATCTATTATGGTTATATTAATAAAATGCTGCAGCCCTTTTTAGTCCTCTAAAATGTTTCTGCCCTGACCCTAATGTTCCTGGCACTGAAATAATGCCACAGATAACTACGCATAAAGACTATTTTAGGAGTAGCCATCATCCTCTTGTGAATTCATTGTAATTTCAAGTGTCTTTTCATAATGTTATAGTTGTGTTTTCAGAGGCAGAGTGGGCAGGATGGAGAGGAAACAGGGGAGTGAAATAAGTGGTTTGCATTAGTGCTGGATAAATCGCACCCCTCTACAATCTCGCCCCCTCTATTTCACGTTATCTTTTAAACAATGTCAGCCACCCTAACTCCTCCTCTGTTTCCCATGATGCTCATTCTCTCATGCTCCCCTTCTCTCCTAAGGGCTGAGGTTAATAATTCCAACATCACGGAACAACACTTGACCTGTTTTTAGCTGCCAGGGTGATGGCTCTGTCCCTAATGACGTCCGTTTTGGAGGAAGAAGAGGAGGAGTGTTGCATGAGGGAAAGACGGAAGGGGAACAAACAAAAAACATGTTGGCGAGCAACACCGTTGCTTTCTCTTTGCCTATCTAAAGCCAATTTACAGTTTCCTTCCTTCTGTCTGTAGCGGAATGACTAACTGGATTCTAGACTTTCTATTTAGTTTGAAATATAAATGAAAGCAAACATGCTGTCTAAATTTTCATTTGTCGGAATCTGTAGGAACTTTAACCTTAATAATGTGCCCATCTTTAACACACCACCTGTGCAGAAACATGTTTGGTACCATTACCCGAGGTGTGGCCTCACAAAATCCCTCTGCAGACCAAAAATGGCCCCTGGGCCTCACTTTAAAGAAGCCCGCTTTAAAAAGCACAGGCTGTTTCACAAAGCAGGTTTAAGAAACTCAGAATTAAATACTCAAATTTAAATTGATCTAGCCTGAGGTCAAAACTCTGAGTTTTTGGTTTTACAAAGCCTGCTGTTAGTTAGTTTAATCCACTGCTGTTAGTCAGTCGCCACTAATCCAGGGTGACATTGGTGTCAGATGTAGGAGTTTGCACTGAAATCGAAGGGTTCACGAAGGGTTCACGGTTCAAGCCCCGGCCCGGTGTCCTTGGGCAAGACACTTCACCTGCATTGTCTACTGATGGTTGTCACTGGGCGCCAATGTACAGCAACCTCACTTCTCTCAGTGAGCCCCAGGCCAAGTGTGGCTACAATGTAGTTTGCTATCATCAGTGTGTGCGTGAATAGGTGAATGACTGAATGCAGTATAAAGTGCTTTGGTCATGTCTCCTGACTTGAAAAATTGCTTTATAAATACAGGCCATTCACTTTGAGCAGGTCCACTCAGAGTTGAGTACGTCTGTAACAGCTGCTGGATAAGTTTCTGATATTTCATTGTCCTCGTTAATACCAATGGAAGAAATGTTTGTTTTCACACAGTTTGTGATAATACCACATATAGCATTACCAGTGCCAGCAAAAGTCCTCTCTAAGCTGCAAAAAAAAAAAAAAAAAACACGAAAAGAAACATATTTTTAGATGCGCGATGAGGACTCTGTGTTTTGGCTTAAGTGGATGTACTGAGTAGGAGTGAGGCTTTGAGCTCCAGCAAAGTCTTATTTTCTCTTGAGGTTTCATTGGCTCCAACAGTTAAAGATGCAGCAAACTGCCCAGAAAAGATTGTACATGACGTTTCAGGTATATAAAAATAGTAATCAGGATGTTACAAAGTGTTTACCGTTTAGCTAAGAACTTAAAAAAATAAATGTCTGACTTGGAAAAAATATATGTCTATTTTGAAAAAGCATTTTCCTTATGAATGATGTGATAAAAAAGATACATTACCAAACCATCTCTGGTGACAATAACTGGGTCTGCCCTTAAAATGATGTAACACTCTATAGAAAGAGTTAAAGACTTACATTTAACCAAAATGTCAGTTATATGGACAGTGTCTCAGAGCAAAGGGCAAAGGGTAGAATGGCTCCCAGCAATAAGACACAATTAGTATCACTGACAAAGGCCAAGAGGAAAACCCAGTGTGTTTTTAGAAAAAGCAAAATATCATCACATGTCAGCCAAAATGGAATGAGACTAGTTGAGAGGTCCAGTAAATGTGGCTTCACCCTTTAAATCTGACAGGAAATTTTATGTAACAGCTCATGTGGATGCCTTTTACTGGTAAAACAGAAACAAATATGATCACCATTATCATTATTGTTATCATAACCTTTATTGAACCAGATAAATCACAGTGAGATTAATATTCTGTTTCTTAAGAGAGACCTGGCTAACAATGGCAGCAGCACTCAAACATTAACAGTCATTAATTCAGTTCAATTCAGTTTATTTATATAACGCCAATTCACATCACATATCATCTCAAGGACTTTACAAAGACAATACAACCAGATCAGACAGTCAGATTGGTTCAAAGTTTTCTATCTAAGAAAAACCTGTTGATTGAATCGACTCATTGACTCAAAGGAATCCCTTATATTAAAGCATGCTCATAGCGACGCTGGAGAGAAAAAACTCCCTTTTAACTGGAAAAAAAAATCTAGCAGAACCAGACTCAGTGAGAGCGGCCATCTGCCGAGGCCGACTGGGGTTCAAGGAGACAGAAGCAGAAATACAGAAAGAAGCAGGTCCACAGATTTTGAAAAAGAATTTAAAATAAGTAATAACACATTTAATAACAAAGAAGAAATAGAACCATAAAAGTAAAATGACAAAATAATACCATTTAACATCAGTTTTATACAAACAAATGCCTAATTTACAAACTGACAGGAATGATCTTAAAATCATTTAATTTGAATCCTTGCAGATGGTTCGAGTCAGAATGAAACTGGAGAGGAAGAGGAAGCACAGTCAAATGTGATGTTGGACATGAAAACATGAAGTTTCAGAAATAGTTTTTTTCTATGTATTCTGAATATATCTGTTTCTACAGCACTATCTCAATTTAGCTACTTTCAACGTTTAAAGACCTCTGTTATTTAATACAACAGCAGCTGACTAAGCAAAACCAAATGTAACGCAATAAAGTTTCTTCTCCCCACCCATCCTGAAAGATAAATAGTTCTAAATATGTCCACAGGGTCTGTTGCTAAAGGATCTAACCACCGAAGGATCAAGGCTTTTTCCTACCCTGAAGTTCTGTACCTATAAAAGCTCAATCTGTTCAGATGTTCCTTAAATGAATATTTGAAGACTTGTTGACATGGCCTAGTTATCGACTTCCATGACACTGTGTGGGAAGACCTATTAGTTTTGTCATAATGTCGGTCATTTGTCCAGTTTCAACAAAAACCGTAAAAAATAGTGGAACAGAGCCATAAACTTCACAGTATGTTTGAATAAAGTAGCAGATGAGAAGCAGGGTAAATTCCTACAATTCTACAGATGAATAAAGCTGTTGTAAATAGTTCATCATGTGTTGTGCAAAGGTAGTTGGCATCTGATGTGTCTCCAGGGTTTAAAAGCTGCCAACAGCTTAGTTATGTTTATAGTGTAGCATTGCTGTGTGGAAGTGGCTGATTTTCAGATTCCTTGTCCAAGTGATGATTCTAGGACCATTAAGTCAAGTTTGGGTCCTCCATGATGGAGTTATATAAGTATTATGAGGTGGTCTTTGTTGTCGAAGTATTTTATGTGCTGAGTGATGGTCTGATGCCATCTTTTATATATGTTTATAACAACGGTTTTTAATACTTTGCAATTCTGCTTTCCAAAACTGAAAGGTTGTTAACCCCTTTATAGAGGGCCTGCTGTTTAGAGTAATCCTTGCTAACACTAGATCATTAGATCATCCAGTTAATTTGCATTCTTACAGAAAAACTGAAAACACAAAACAAGAGAAACATGATTAGAAACTTGACCATATTAAAGGAAAGTATGCAGAAGAATACAAATGCTATGCCGCTACATTATGCATATGTTATGTATAATCAATTACAATTTTAATCTGATTAAAAGACTACAAATAAGTAATTTTATGAAGTTTCACGAGGGGGCAAATAATTTATTTCAACCAGTGACTGTGTTAGGTGAAATTTATACCATTTACCATTCATACTAAGATTAGTCTTTAAATTCAATTCTGTTTGTTTCTATAGTGCCAACTCACAACAAATGTCATTTTAAGGCACTTTACAATTCAACCAGATCTAACAGTCAAATTGATTCAAAGTTTTCTATCTCAGGAAAACCATTTGATCGCATCGACTCATTGACTCAATGGCAATCCCTCACAACAAGCATACATGTAGCAACAGTGGAGAGGAAAAACTCACTTTAACAGAAGAAACCTCCAGCAGAACCAGACTCAATGTGAGTGGCCATCTGCTGAGGCCAACAGGGGTTCAAGGAGGCAGAAATAGAAAAAGAGGCAGAGATACAAAAGGCAACTGTCAACCAGCTACACAGGCGGCCCCTATCCAGGAAACACACTGCCAGGCGGACGACATCCAAGACAGCTCACATGTCAGAATATATATAATATCATCATGAATTTTGTCTGTTTTACTGCTGCACAGTAAACTTTGGTCATTGGTTTATTTTCCATTTTGTGTTATATTTAAGCTGGGTTGCATTTCTTGAGTTACTATCTGTTCCCCCCTTGTGCCAGGCTCCTTTCCCCTAGCTCCCTGCTATATACTTCTATCCACACCTGCTCCCTATCAGCTAATTAGTCCCCTTATTGTTTCTGTCTCCTATATATACACCTCCTGTTCAGTTATTCATTACTGGTTTCTTGTAGTTACTTTGCAATGAACAACAAATGAGCATGTGTGTTTTTCCCTAGCATCTCCTGGTTTTTCATTTTCTGTATTTTTTTCCTGGATTTGTGTTTCTGTTGCCCCCTTTAATAAATAGCAAAACTCAGCTCTGCATTTGGGTCCTCAACCAACCTCCACCCTACCTTGACATTACAAATGAATGGGCTTTAGTTATGTGGCAACTTCCCTGGTTGACTTTGTTCATTGCTATATTGGGGATCAGCACAGTACTGTAAACATCAATTAAACAATGAAATAAATAAACTATCATATGACTAATTTTTGCTGCTTAAATCTACAGAATGATTTTCTTTATTTATCATAGCCTCTGATTTTTTTTTTAACCGTCCTGGTAAGGGAATGTGTATTTATTTGGAGCTGTGTAGGAGGCCTCCCTATGAACAGTTTTCCATCTGGTGATTCAAAATGTGGGTGAAGATGCCCTTTTGCTGCACTGTGGGTTCTTAAGGTGGTATGAAAACATAGATTTTTTTTCAAAAAAGAATTGAAAATAAAACATCTGAATTAGAGTCAAGACTGCACAGTCCTTGCCTCCATCCTTGTCGTAATTTTAGCCTTTCATGACTTTAAATCGGTAATCTGACAGAAATAATTCCTATTCCCAACACCTGCATTCTCATAAAACATCAACAGATATGGTGAAAAAAAAATCTGTTTTTTTCAGTCAGTCACTGTTGGGTCACATTCATGCTTTAGCAGAATTATATGTATAAGTGGAACTTAAAAGGTTTATAGTAGTTATTATATAGCCTTGAACTGGGATAAGTGTCTTTATTTATAGGTGTTTGCATAATATTGCTAGTGTGTGAGTTTAAAAGGTCAATTAGGTCTAACAAACAAACTGAAGGGTTGTTCTTCATACCATGTGACTATGTGCCACTTTGTGTTGATTTATCATATAAAACTGCAGTGAAAGTTCAGGTGGTTCAAGATCTATGGAAACTTCATAAATAAACTAACCTTTTTGAAGTGGTTAACACAAGATAAATGATCATTTAAAGTTATTGTGGAGGATTTTAGCATTTAAAAAAAAATACCCACCCTGATGATGATTCATCAGTTCAAAAAATAATAAAAAGAACGCTTTTTTTCTAAATAAGTCAGTGATAATGACTAACTGAGGTTCAAAAGCAAAAACAACCTTTTTTTTTTAAATGCAGGTTTAGAAAGGAGATGATATTTGTTATTTGAGGTGAGAGTTATATGAATGGGTTGGATTCTGCTGACCCTTTTTCGGTTTATATTTTTGTTGGATTTGTGCCTTGGTGCAAATTATATTTGAATGTTATTAATATCTAAATAAGTCTCATAACGTGGTTTACATTTCCAAATTTACATCCCTATAATTAACAACTGTAAAGAAATGCTTAATTTATTTATTTATTTATTTTTATCATTAGTGTTTAAAAAAAAAACAACCCCTAGAACTATACAGCACTAAACAGATGTAAAGAAATCACACAGTTTGTTTTCTGGTTAGGATGCCTCATAAAGCTTCTAAGCGGACTTTAGTTTAAGTTCAGTAATAATCAACTCAGGCTTGACCTTTCTGCTGCATATATCACAACTGAACCAAATCTTTGTAAAAGGACCAAGAAAGAGGCATGAGGCTGTCGAATGCAGTGACACGCAGTATGATTCAACCGTGTCACATGAGGCCCACTGAGATAACACTTCAAGGAGGCGACATTTAGCTGTGTTTCCGGCAGCCTCCCGTGGGGGGGGGGGGTGTTTTGTAACTCCAACAGTCATGTTGGGCAATCGACTAGCTACGCTACTATGCAAATAGACACACTTAGAGGAAACTCAATCACTTAAATGTGACCGTCACATTAACAAGGACACTACACTTCCTCTCAGTCATCCCCCCAGTCACTCCCTTCCTCCCTGGCACCTAACTTTGTGTCCTCATAACGATGGATTTCCTTCTTTCATGCATGAGAGGACTATTCTGATCAAATGAACCTATGCTAATCTTTTATAGAAAAGCAAACCCAAAAATGCTTCAATCACTGTGTAAAAAGAATAAAAACTATTTTACATAGTAATTTAGAATAAACAGGAGTCAAATACAGCTAGTTTGACACGTTTGACTGAGTGTTATTACGGCTGAAAGTGCAGAAGCGTCACTGTATGTCATGGTGAGTCACTCCAGAGTGGGTTAACACACCACCAATGAGGAACTACGTTGTCGATAAAATCTTGGAACTTTTCGTTGCCACGTCTCCATCTAACTGTATTTTAAAAACTTCCACTTCACAACGATCGGAGGGAACTGCTCACTTCTCAGGGCAGCATCTCTATAGGGCTGGCACAGGGTTTTCCTTGTTTTTGTTTTATATAACACTGTCCTGTCTGGCAATGTGGGAATAAGAATAAATATCTTGATGCCAAAAGGAGAGCCCAACAGATTTTGCTTTTACAATTGTAGCAGTACGGCTATCCCCATAGTGTTCCGCTTGATTTATGCATATAAATAGCTTTACTATATTTCATGCAGGGAGTTTTGTTTTACAGATTATATGGACACTGCAATGTAAGCAGGCACATGGGTTAAAAGAAGAAATAAGAATCTCTCTGTCCTGTAGACCAGTGTTTCCCAACCCATGTTGTCTTACCATGAGTCCCTCTCAGTCAAAAGTATTGATGACTGTCCAAAAGTGGAACATACAATAACTGATTATAAAATACAAAATATTTTACTTAATTTTTCATCTGAGCATTTAATTCTTTCCATCTCAAAGCATTAAATTCTTTCCATCTCAAATAAAAATAAAAATCTACATAAATATGTTGCATGGAAGTTAGTAAGGAATCAAAATAAATACAAAATAAAATCATATTATAAACCTGTATTTATAAAACTGGAGCTCCTCTGAGTAACGTCCTTATAATCACATTTCAACTTGATGAATGGGGAACAAAATGCTGAACAAAACCACAGTCAGACTGACTTAATTAGTTTTACTTTGTTTTCATTACCTGAGCTGCTTTGATGAGCTCTGATAGCTCAGTGTGAAAAACAGCTGATCCCAGACTGGTCTCTACATCCAGTCTGTTCCTCTGCTTGATTTGGGTCTGTTTCACAGCTTAGGGTAAACTCAAACACAAGAAAAAACATACTTTTTAGTTGATAAAAGCTTGTTAATTTTTCAAATTGGTCCTAAAAAAGCAAAACAGATCCCAGCCCTATTTTATTTTACTACCTAAGAAATAAAACATACCCGTATTGTAAAATGTATCCTTTGCAATGCATTTGCAGACCACTGGAGGTACGAATACCCCCGGTTGGGAATCACTGCTGTAAACACAGATGATGTTTTCTGAGAAGGTTGAAAAGTTAAAGATCAGACTTATTTGCTTTGCCTCAGATTTTTCTCAATTAAGGAAATTTCTTCTCCTAATGTTGATGAATGTTCAAAGAAGGCCAAGATTTGTGTAATGTAAATTATAAATTCTCAATGTCTTGGCTATCTTTATCTTTTGGTGAGAACTCTCTCCTAGAATGTTCTAGCCTTTCTGGCTAGAACTTCCACTATTCCTAACAATACAAATACAGGCAAGTTCAACTTTAGGCCAGCCAATGAAAGGATCCAGATAATTGCAAGAAAAGAAAAAAAAAAAAGAGGCACAGCCAGTCCCAGTCCAGTGATGTCAGCCAAATTAGAAAGCGAACAATAAGGATGTCAGCCAAATTAGAAAGCGAACAATAAGGACATGTTTAGAAAGGATCAAAGGGAGCGACAACAAGGTATGTCAAACTCCTTTAGAGCAAACCAAATAAAAATATTTGTCCTTTTAGGCAAAATAGGTCTAAGTCCAAGATGTTTGGACATAATAAGTTGCATTTTCTGCATAACTTAAGGATTCAAGCAATTTGAAGCAGTCAAAACTGTTCTGGCTGGTGTTAGATTACAATGAAAAGTAACCTCAGGTTTTATGATTGAGGAATAAAAATGAATGCCCTACTTATAGCTTCTATACATGTGAGAGTAGATTTGTTTGCAGATGAGGGAAACGACTCAAAGCCGCCTGTTTCCTGTCTTTAATCTTTGTGTCTGTTCCACTTACACTGCCACATGTCACCCAGGCAAACACACACACTCACACACACACCAGTTGTGTTCTAGACGTGGCATGATTTGACCTCAAGCTAATCCTCCTGGCCCTTCTTTTTTTTGTCTGTTTATAGATACTGTAAGATGGTTGGAAAAAAGCGACGGTTTATTGGATAGATTGATAAGAATTCTAAAAATAGCTACCCATAAAAGGAGAAAATATACATCTTTATTTATGAGCCAATACTATTTAAATGTTCACCTTAGAGATTAAACACAGTTTTATAAAATGTTAAAAACTTGGGACATAAAACTATTTGCATGGTGTCATGTTGAGCATCGTCTAAAGCAATAGACTGGTATAGATCTAAATGAATAATGTTTTAACACATCTTTTATTTGATAGCAAGCACGGTTAATCACTACATTTCCAATGCAAAAGTATGAAGTATTTTAATATCCCCATCCAGATAACATCTTTCTGCAAAGAAAACTTTGTTTTCTAACAGAAATGTAAGAAAGGTATGAATTATTTTTTTTTCCAAAGAAACGGCATATTCCTTCTTCATTAGGATGCACAACCATCAAAGCAAATATGTTGTTAAAACTAATCTCTGGCATTCCAGCTCTATATAAACCTCTTTCTAAGCACAAGACTGATACTATCCAGCGCTGAGCTCATGCCCAATTTGTAAGAAAGCGTTTATAAGTGCAGGCCACTAAAACATACTGCTTTGTACTGGTTATCATCACAAAAGTATTTTTTTCTTCTCATTAGATAGACAAATTTGTGGTAGTATGCTTGAAAACAAAGTTTGCATACTGCACAAACAATTAAAAGAGGAAAAAGCACAGGACTCTGCTAGCAGATGCATATGATTGGTTAAGAAAGCTTTGCATATGTCCTAACAATATCATCCTGAGCTGTTTTGAATATTCAAAATATGCAGTGAGAGTTTAATGATAGGAAGCTTTTTTGTTGTGTGTTAGTGAGACACGCTCAGGTGATAGCTCTACTTTTTAATTATAATAGACTTTTTACTTCCAGCTCTAATGGCTTTGCAGAAACAATACAGTTGAATAAAAACCTATGAAATGATTTTGAAGGTCTAAATGTAAATAGATCTACATATATTGATTGATTAAAAGATTGATCTTCTGAAAAAGTAATTCTCCCTTACAGAGGCCTCATGGTTTTGCATTTCCATCACACTTAAATGCTTCAGATCATCAAGCTATTTCTAATATCAGTCTGATATTTCATATCCAAACCAGTCTGGCTTGACGTCAAAAAATAACCTCTCTTCTTGTTAAATCACATATTAGCTGTGACCTAATACGCTTGGAGGCTCAGCAATAACTAAGTTGAGGAACATTAACAATGGGTATCTTCCCAGGAATGACTGGCAAAATATAATTAGTCCAAAACCACAATGACAACAGACCCAGGATCTCAAAGAAGTCCAGAACAACATCTACAGCTCTACAGATAAGGTCATTTTTTTAGGATTCAGCAAGTAGAGAAAGTGGCTGGGCACTTCTAAGATTAAATATCTAAGATAAAAATCAATACTGATCTAAAACAGCACTAAATGTCTGTCATTTATTTGCTAATAAAAAGCTCCTTGATCCCTAATAAATTTGGGAATGCGTTCTATGGACTCACAGGAAAAAACTGGCATGTTCTGGAAGCTGTACACTCTGTTACAGCTGCCTAAACTAACACAGCAGGAAATATTACGCAGGTCATGTGAGAGTCTGGGGCTTGCTTTTCTTCCTCAGGACCTGGAGGACTTGCTGTAATTGAATTGAACGATAGATTCTTCCATCCGTTTGTGATCTTAAGCCGAAGCACAATTGAGTTAAGCAGCAGGACAAAGATCCACAGGACAGTAGACAGTACAACTCTGAATGTCTATAAAACCCGATAAAATACATCACAAGTGCAGCAATATTAGATCCTCATTTACAGTTAAACCAAACGATTAATGTAAACTATTGCTACAAAGGGTGGAACAATGTTTTTAGTTTTCTGAGTGATTATCTTTTAACGTTGGGCGAAAGTGGTTAAATATTCCCCCTAAAAAATTAGATAATTGGAAAACAGTATTATATATTTAGAAAAATAATCTTTATAGTTAATCTAATTGGATATATTCTTAAATATCTAGGTGAGGCAAACATAGAAATCTGTAAGGGAGCAAAGCACTGTAACATATAGATCCGATGGGGTAAGCTACGGTAATCATAAACAAGTGTTAGTTTGTTAAAAGGAGCCTGCATTGAATTTCTACCTTCAAGATACACCAATGTTTGCCTTAAAATGTGGCTTATTTGTTCTTTTTTGATCTCCTCATTAAAATGACATTTAAACCTGAAAAATGAACCTAAAAAATCCCCAAACTGAAGCTGCAAAATTACAATCTTCAAATGTCTGCATTTAGAACCAAGGAGACAGTTGACAACAAAAAATAATAAACAGCCATTTTGTCATAGATAGATATGAAAAAAGGGACTAATACTAGTTGATAGTTAGTAGGTAATAGTGTGCTGCATGGAAATTTGTCTAAACACATTGTGACCTTTTAGGCAAATTACTTATTAACTTCCACAGTCGCCACTGACTGCTCTGGACAAACAGAATATGGGCTGAAAACAAGATGAGAAGAGTATTGGCCTCAACCTGTATTATGATGAAAGCTCCCTTAAATTACCTTAACGGTCTGTTGAAACTGAGAGGTAGTTGAGGAAAAAAATTCTATATACCGGTACATAAAATCAGAAGAACGGCCAAAATATGATAAGTTATCTATTGGGGTTGTTCCCCCATTGACCTATATGTCTATATCCGTTTAAAACTTCCTGTTAACTTATTCTAGCAAATTAGCAAAGGATAATAAAGGAAAACGTTGTTTTCAAAGAATTGTTCATAAAGGTTTCATCAGTTCTATAGAGAGGGTGAAACGGCTCACAGTGCCAGCTATGAAAACTCATCTCTGTGCTGCAGAAGCATCAACCAGTCTCCAGGAGAAAATATAGATCAGATCTAAACAGAGTAACAGCCCCCACCATGCCACTTCTCGCCCACTTCCTCTGCTTTACTCAACCCGTCTCTCTTTGCTGCCCTCTTTCCATAACAACCGCTTTTTTCTTCCCTCGTTTCTGATAAAGTCCTTATCTGAGTTTCAGTTCAACTCTCACTCTGACATGGGTTTTGTTTTTCAGCCCGTCTGACGATAAACACAAACACGTGATAAAATGATACAAAGTCATTCATGAAAACGCAGCAGTCAGTCAGTAAAAGCTTAATCCTGGATTATGAGATTGGGGCGACGAAGAGATTCAGGATGTTTGTACATATGCTGCTCAGTGGTACAAGCAAAAGCTAGTTTTTAGTTTTGAGTCAGACAAGTCTGTACTGATTTGGGTTTTCAAACACCACCTAGAAACTGTCCTGTTGGTTCCTCCAGGATCCATCTGTTACTGTTAAAGGAAGAGTTCAGATCTGATCAGCTCCCATCAAGCTTAAAAGAATATGGCTAACTAAAATAAAATATTAGTTATATGGGATCGATTTCAGTTAAGTAAGACTTATAGTCAATTAGCATTGTTGAAGAAATATACATTCAAGTTTTGGACTGCATACACAGTATTTGATTTGTTTGCAGTGTAAAAGCTGTTGGTAGAAACATAAAAAAGCAATAATGGCTACTGATACTAGCATTTGTCCTGTCATTATACTCCTGTTGAATTAATAAACTAAATAGTGTATTTAACTGATAATCAGGGTCCATGATCTGACAACCTGAGATAACCAAATGTTTGGAGCCAGACTTGACACAAATACAGCAGAAAAGGATGAACTCTTTAGTTAAGTCGGGAGCAAATCAGAGGTAGCCATTATAAGTGCTGTCTGAATTTCCTAAGCAGTAAGGAAGGAGGTAGGAAAAGGAGCCTGTATGCTCCCTAACCTAGTTCATTTAGCATAGGGACCTCCAAATGTTCCTGTCTGAGGCTGAGGAGTTCAAAGGCGTCCGACAGTCTTTTGTGGGGCAGGATGTATAATAAGCACAGCTCACCACACAGACATAAAGAAAAATACATTATTTCTTCCCATGTGACACATGCAGATGTATGCATCTTCATATGTTTTGGTTTGTAGAAAGAAGAGCTTATTGTTGTTTTTTTTTTTTTTTGTAGTTTGACAAGCATCATCCATTTTCATTTGATAATGATATCCAGTAAGCTAAAGGCTATCCAGTTTCTGCACAGCTGTCCGTATTCTTTATTTCCTACTTGACCCCATGAAAGGTCTGTTCCTGTTTGGCTGTGACACCATCCTGAAGAAAAATATCAGCTGTGCTGCTTCCATCAACACCCTTGTTTATAGATGCTGGAGATCGGCCTGTTTTCCATTGTAGTCCTGTTTTTCTGACTGTGACTGGCTCGATGTGCTCTCTTTATCCTCTGAACTGGGAGTTGGCTCGGTGCTCGTCGGCCTGGCTGTGTGTTTCCTGGACGGGGCCGCCTTTTACAGCTGCTGTTTGTATCTCTGCTTCTGTCTCCTTGAACCCCAGTCGGCCTTGGCAGATGGCCGCTCACACTGACCATGGTCCTGCTGGAGGTTTCTTCCTGTTAAAAGGGAGTTTTTCCTCTCCACTATCGCTACAAGCATGCTTAGTGTGAGGCAATCAACTGGTTTTCCTTAGATAGAAAACTTTGAATTAATTTTACTGTATTATCTGGTGAACTGTAAAGTGCCTTGAGATAACTTGTGTTGTGAATTGGCGCTATATAAATAAACTGAAATGAATTGAATTGAAGGAACAGGAGCATTTGAAGAGGCTGCAGTTTGCTGTGTTCAGATTGAGCCCAACTGTGTCAAATGGAGGGTGGAGGAGGTGATGTTCACCAAAAGAAGTTCTTGTGTGAAACACATACTGAGAAAGGCAGTAAGGGAAATCTAGACCGCCACTCTAAGTCCTGGCAGAAGATTAAATGGGGGCAGTTTAGTACTAGAGTAGGCTATATTTGATTTATAGCAGGTTCCTATCATATGCTTTCTGAATGAAAATACTTATTTTGTTCACAGCATGATACAGTTTCATTTATTGCTAAATGCCATCCATCAACACTCTATACTCTGATGTACATCCAGTACAGGTTACCCGTCCATCACTAGGCAACAGAGAAACACATGACGGAGGAGTGTACATGGACATACAAATGCCTAAAGGCAAATTTAAAATGGCGGGTTGCCCTAATATGCATCTGTGGGGGTTATTCCCTGGAGAGCTTGGAAAGCAGGACAATGCTTGGAAAAAAAAAAAAGCCGGGGAATACATAAACTGTAAAAAACCAAAAATATTAAAAAAAAAACACACAAATTTTGCTTAAAGGCAACAGTGCAACCCTATAAGAGACTAATATAAAAATATTTTCAGTAAGTCATGCTATTCATCTAGGCCATTTTAGCTGCCCTATTGGAAAGCAGGTATCTCTCTGAGCTCTTGGAAAATATTTCAAATGTAAAACTAAAAGCAAAACCATTATACTCAAAATGGTATTTGTTTCTTTTTTGTAAGAATAAAGATAATCAAGATGAATATAATACAGTTTGGCTATTTGTAGCAAATGAGCAGTTATTCTGTGAAAGCTGAACATGAATGACTCTCGCTAAGCCAATGATACATTTTTATATTTTATGCATAGACAAAAAAATATCATATAAATCTATCTAAAATATGTAAAACATCAATAATTCCTATTCTTTAAAAAATCAACAAGCAATTTCTAGAGTTCAACCAGACATGTTATTGTAGGAACTGGTCTGTGTGGTATGTCTTGCTCAAGGACAAGAGGACATACAGCAGAAATTAGTCTTTAATAGATGAGGTGCTCCAGCAGCTGAGGCACAGCTGTAAATTAATGCATAATCCAAACACGTCATGATGCTTTGCTTTTGGTGCACATTAAATATAGGCTGTTTTTCTTTTTTTCATCTGTGCTTGCAAAATCAAATCGAGAAGCGACTTTATAATTGTCTCACAAATATTAGAAGTCTCTTATGAAAAAAACAACAGCCTTGCTTTTTTCTTCAAGGTCAAATTTCCGGATTCAAAATGCTATTCCGGCTTTCTGTTGCATTTAAATGTGTTTGTTATATTCTGAGAGGATGTATATGGACCAAATAAAAGGGAGGAGGATGATAGCAGTTTACCCCATCCTCTCCTTCTTGTCCACTGTATTGATGGATGACGGAGTGCAGACGAGGGATGTGATGTGGGGGGATGAATGGATGGACACGAGAGAGCAGCGGGAGGGAGATAGGGATGACATCACCGCAGACTCTCTTTCCGGCCAATCCCCTCAGAGTCCGTCCCCACCCCACCTCCCTTATCTCTGCACCCTCCCACACCTCTTCGTTGTTGCTACGGCAGCAGTACCGTCCTGTTTAAGACCTTGTTTAGGGTTGATAGTAAAGCAGCATGGGATACATGTGATGCTTTAATATCTGCAGTCGAGCAGAGAAAGTCATTACCTTTGTTTATATGACAGATTTAAGTCTTGTATGATTTTCCTCTGTTCCAGCTCCTCCCCACTGCATCATTCTGCTTCTTCATTTCCACCATGTCTCCTCTCTCTGTGTAGACATTTTTTTTCTCCTGTATTTGTTTTTTGTTTGTCTTTGTCCTCTTACTCATGGTAGATAAATGAAAAATTGAAAAAGATTAGGGTAAATTATATTTGTATCTAAGATTTAAAAAAATCTAAAATGTGAAACAGTCTGATCCATTGTATATAAAATGTGGCCTATGACTCAATATAACACCTTTGGGATGAATTACATGCATGTTGCAGGGCTGGTTTTCATCCAACTATGAACCATGACCAAACATCAGGGCAAAATGTTTAGAGAATAGTTAAATTTCTTGCAGTGTTGAATAGGCGTCCATTAACCCAAACTGGGCCCTATAGATTGAAAACAAGGTGTCATCAAATTTCATGCAAATGCAAAAGTAAACAATTAAATAATATTCATATGTATATGTGTGACTATGTGTAGTGTCAGCATCCTCCATTTGTTTGTACCATTTTTCTTACTGTTCTCTTCATACAGTTGAATAATTTAGATCTTTTGTACCTTCTTAGGTACAAAACAAAGTAGCCCTGTGGGTGCAAATATGCAAATCTTTGGAAAAGCTAGAACTGCTAAACTTTTTAAAGGTTTTTAAAATTCTCTGTAATTGTAGAAGTTTTTCCTTAAAGTGAAGTATCAGTTGTCATTAGATGAATAAAGGATTTCACTGATCATTAGTTAAAAGGTGCTGGAACAAGTATGTCAAATTGTTTTCACTTTTTTCTCTCTTAAATTTACATTTATTTATTTATTTATTTATTTATTTATTTATTTATTTATTTATTTATTTATTTATGTATCTAACCCTAAAGGAAGCAAAGTTCAGAAATCTTTAAACTTGACTTTTTTTCATTTTTACTATAAGAAATTCTTATATTTCAACAGCTGAGCTTGTTTTGTTTTTTTATATCCACTATAAAAGAAACAAGTTGTGGTGCACCGTAACACAGACCTCAATTACCCCACCCCGTATGTCAGCCTATGGAGCCGTTGGAAAGTAACTGAGTCTCCTGTGCTTGAGAAAATAGAACTGCAATAAATCCAGCAAACACTTGAATGATTGTTCTGATCATCTATTGTGTTCCAAGTTTCCACCTAAAAGCTCTTTAGAAATTATTTTGTAGAGTAAAATTACTTAAAATAAATTGTGTAATTTTTTGGTAGAAGATAAAGAAACACGCCTTTTACGCTTTTTTTATTTAAAAATTACAGTTGTCCCGATGACTCAATGCAATGACTTTCCTCCATATTTTTTTTGTCACTTTAGACAAAGATAATTTTTTTGATATATGTCACTAAAATATAGCATCCATAAAATGGAGAATTTGCCATGAGGACAAGTGGGCTTACATTAGGTGTACCTCTCTCAAAGTCCTGTATTTACAACTTTGTTAGACTGTCAACATATCAAGTCATCTGAGACACAGATTTGTATATGCATATAAATCATAATTCAAATATACCTGCATATTTTGTCACATTAACCCACCAATATTTGTCCTCCCACCTGCTCTGTCTCTTCCAGGTTGTGCTTGTTTTGCTTTCAGTCTGTTTTTGTCTGAATTCTCTTCCTGTCATCTGCTGCCGCTCTGCTCTCTTTCCCCTGTAACCATGGAAATGAGATCAACATGCAAATACCTGAACACACTCCGAGGCTTGTGTGATGAGAGATGCAAATTGCATCCGCTTGTAGGATTACACACCCACACACACGCAGATTCGTGTTCAGACTTATGCACTCAGACGCACATGCATGCAGAGACGTAAGCACTCCCACCTGCAGTTCTTTAGCACCAAAGCCGGAGGTGGTGTTACAGGTGAGTTTTAAATACTACAAGATTAGATAAAGGGTTGGTAACTGTAATAAAGCCAAGATCAAAGAAACGACGGTGTGATGATCTGCATATTGATTCTACACTTAAATATATCCTATAATCAGGATTTTAATGTTAAGTTCATGGGAAAATATATAATATCTATTAGGTTTTCTTGTGAAATAAAACAGTTTTGTTTAACCGACAACCTCCCAGCATGTAACTGACAGCTAGGTTAAATTTTATTGCCCTTAATTGACAGCAAAAAGCCCCAATCTCAAAAATGTCAGTATTAAAAACGGCCAAACATGCTGACTTCCATGTTGTAATGACATCATGTTTTTATTACAAATACCAGAAGAAGATAAAAAGGTCAATGACCTTAAAGGACTACTCTTCATAATTCCTGCAGCAATGTGTACAGATGTGTACATCAATGCTAAAAATAGGCTTTTCACTGGCTATCTGATACTGTCTCAACAAACAGGATTATGTTAATGAAAACAATCCTTTGAAGGCTTCCCTTCCTGTAAAACCAAGAAAAATACAGTTTTTTCTCAATAAAACTAAAGATTCCCAAGTTTTGCTTTTTTTTTGTTTTTTTGTTTTTTACAAACTTGGTATATCATAAGTAACAAAGTACCCGTATAGAGCTAAGTTTTTTTCTCAACCTTTAAAAAACTGATAGAGCACTGATTGATGCATAAGGAATATGAAACATGGCTGTCTACCCAAGCCTACATGAGAGCAGTCAGAGGAATGAGAGGATGCATCATCCCTGTGGTGAGATATATTGGTGAGAAGCGTCCTGCTGTGAGAAAAAGCTTTTCTTCTGCAAATAAATAAAAGCTGGTAAGAAATTATGACAAGACAAGCTGAACTAAATACACAGTTATTCTGTGATAAGCAGCCAAAACTGCAATGGATTGGTGTAGATCAAAGGTTATAATGTGTAATAATGGCCTAGTTAAAGTTCAGATCTATATCCAAACAAATAACCCTTTTGTAAGAATTGTAGATTACGGTTCAGAGGTTGTCCTTCCAGTGCGACTGAGTTTGATTACATTTACAAACAGATATAGACTTAGACAGATTTATTTTGTCATTTTGTATACACAAGTGTAGAAAGAAATTTCGTTTAGAACAGCTCTCTCTAGACAATTTCATTTTTTTAAATTGCAGCCTTGATAAGGTAAGCAGCAGTTGTTGTTTAGCTGCTACTACTGCCTCCAGTATGCAAGATATGCGAGCAGCTGATCAAAATCTACAATATACTACAACATGTTGACTTGGCATGCTTTAATTTTTTTTAAACCTTTATTTATCATTATCTCCCTTTTGTCTCCTCTTTCTTTCATCTTTTCTCCTTTTTTTCAGTTTTTCCTCTTCTGTTTTACTTACATTGCAGCGTCCATATAATCTGTAAAACTCTCTGCATTAATTAAAATAAAGCAGTTTATATGCATGAAACAAGCGGAACACTATGGCAATAGCCGTACTGCTCCACTTGAGAAAGTAAAATCTGTTGGGCTCTTTTTGGCATCAAGACAATTATTCTTATTGCTACATACAGACAGGACACTGTAAAAAAAAACAAAAAAAAACTATTTAAATAAAAAATAAACATTTGAAATATTTTTTTTTGTTTCATGTCACTATTGTGATGATTTGAGTTGGTTTAGCACATGAAATACTAATAAAATACATCAATGCGTGAGGTTCAAACTGGACAAATGTGGAAAAAGTGATTAATTTTGTACTTTTAGGATACACACATTTTTTTTATCCCACACCTAAAATTCATTTTTATTAGAAAATAATTAAGCTTTTTTTCTCTTTTACCTTTAAAATAGAAAAAGGAAGTTGATCTGCAACATTGATAGAGACAGTAGAGTTTATGAGCTGACTTCTGGTGTTTCATTGTCGCCTTCAGTTTCATTGATGTCTTTTTCTTTTTTTTTCTTGAATGAATACCCAGGAGCTTCGTGATTGGCTGCGCTGGTTGACGTCACCTCCGCCGTGACGCGATGGACCCATTCATAAAATAAAAAAAGAGAAAAACAAGAAAGAAGAGTTCTTAGGATAGACACACAGAGATAGGAGAGGAGAAAGAGCGAGAAGCTGAATGGACAGCATGATGCGCGGATAGAAGAGAGGAGGGGGAATCCATCACAGGACCTGCGCGCTTTCTTCTGCTCCTAAAGGAGAGCAGATAAACACCAGAGAACCCCCTTTATTTACACAAACCTGCATCGAGCTGCGATGGAAGAGCTGTGCGAGATGGATTGCACGGTGCTGAAGCGGCTCCTGAAGGACGACGGCGGCCGCTTCCTGCTGCTGGACTGCCGCTCCTTCCTCGCCTTCAGCGCCGGACACATCCGAGGCGCAGTGAACGCGCGCTGCAACACCATCGTCCGCAGGAGGGCGAAGGGCTCCGCGCTGAGTCTGGAGCAGGTCCTGGCCGGGGATGAGGAGGTGCGGGGCCGCCTGCGCTCCGGGATGTACTCCGCTGTGGTGCTTTACGACGAGCGGACGCCGGACTCGGAGTCTGTGAAGGAAGACAGCACGGTGACCCTGGTGCTGAACGCGCTGCTCAGGGACTCCCAGGGAACACTAGTTTATCTGCTCAAAGGTAGATTATCTCTCATTTAGAGCATGCTTTCAAGCAAAATAAACGAAAAAACAACAACAACAAAACAAACATCCATATTTTTTCACCCTTATAAATAATTAATATTTGCCATTTATATTACACATTACAGATTAAAATCATTTAATGCACAATATACAGCGCATAAACCATATCTTTTTACACAAAAATATAGGATAAATAAATATACATATATGCAATTAGTAAGTACAAAATATATATTCTGTCATATATGTCTAAAATGTAAAGGTCATTAATGATATTTCACTATTTCTTATAAGAAATAAGGGGACTTTAAAAGAGGCCCTCTCTCTCAATCAGCCTCATCCAAATCCACGCACTCATATGAGCCGATGAGGTAATGCTGGTGCGTAGCTACATTAAGGATACACAGCATACAATCATCTCACAAGAAGTCCTTTATGGGGCGTGCAAATAGGGAAAAGGGTTTTAATATGTCAGCAAAAAGACAACATTGAAAAGTCAGATAACATGTTTAATATTCTGAAAGAGGAATCTGCTGCAAGTGTTGGTGCATCTTTTTTTCTGTCTGTGTGTATGCCTGCATCCTAATGATGCAGACGGCTTGAAGCACAAGGGGTGAACATGACACATGATGGTTAATGCGGTTTGACAGAAGCTGCAGTTGGATATTTTCCTTTTGAAGGAAATGCCTTAAATTGACAGAAAGCTGATTATGTTGTGAGATCCTGCAGCTGAATGTGTTTGCACTTCATCTCTGAATATGTGGATGGCCCATTAATATAGATATATCTTGTTTCTTTTTTCTTTCCAGGAGGATACGACAGATTTTTCACAGAGTATCCAGAGTACTGCTTAAAAAACAAATCCTTGCCGTCCCTCAACAGTCAGTCCAGCATCGATTCCTGCTCATCGTGTGGGACTCCACACAATGATCAGGTACAACTATCATTCTGAGCCTGAATATAGATAGAAATGCTTAATAAATCTGATGTACTTTATGTAAAGCACACCTAACATACAGGATATATTGAATTATATCCATTTTAATTGATATTTAATGATAACCTGAAGTTTTATTGCTTTTTTCTCCATTTTACTTGACATGCATCATTATATTTGCTATTCTCACCGATTTGCCTTATGTTTATCCATTTGTTCCATTTTATTTGCTTTCTTTTTGGTTTCCATCTCCTTTATATTAATGCTCTACAAGTTAAATGATAGAATAGACACATCTTTACAGAGTGATTCTGGTTCTAAAAATATGTTTTTATATTTCTCTAGCTTGGGTATAGCCTACATTTAGCTGCTTAACACACATTCCTGTTTGTAGTTTAATCTTGTAATTTATTTAGTTGCATCTCATTACTGTGTTTGTTTTTATGAGACCAGAAATTTTCATAAAGAGGAATATTTGTGTTTCCTTTCCACCAAATAAAGGGAAAATTGAAGTAGCCTTCTGTGTGACTTTTATAATCTGACCTACAATTTATTGCTGCCTGTCCATCGTCTCTTACTGAGCACTGGCTGTCAGCTGGCTGAAAATCAGGCTACAACACTTTCCCTTTGCTCCAGAGAGACAATTTAAGCTGTTTTAAAATGCTTGCTTAGATATATAGTTTGGGGGAATAAATCTGAATCGGTTTGTGATTCTGATTACTGTTTAAAGAGTTAAACCACCAAAATGGATCATAGTTTAAACAATAAGCACTGAAACCTGCTACTAAACTTAGCAGGTTTTTATTCTATATTTTGCGAAAGTATTCATATCAAAACAACAAAATGTTTTGATAACTGTAAAACTCAATATTTATGTTAACTTTAACATTTTCTGTTGTACTCTTACCTAAGATATAGTGAGACAGACCCCAGAGCAGTGAGCGGTAACACTTCATTAAAGGAATCATGTATAAAATGTTAGTAACTGACATATTTTTTACGTCTCTTTGAATTGATTAACGTGCCTTAAAATCAGTTACCAAATAGAGTGGGCTGAAAGTCGCAGTTCAGCATCGATTCAGCTCTCGATCACTTCCTGTGAACTCCCTGGCCTTGTTTTTTTTTTTTTTTTTTTGTGGGACAGTGATCTGTTTGTTTAAGCCAACGGATTTTACGCAACTCTCACAGTCACATGTGCTATGGGTTTAATTCCCCTGGAATTCACGAGGGCAAGAGACTCAGGCTACCCGGCCTCTCTGTGCATGTCTGTGTGCTCCCAAGAAAATCACTTCATTGTTTCTCTGCCCGTGTTGTCAGGTGCATTTTTTAATTGATGTAAGAGGAAGCTGCAACTTCCTGTGGCGGCGTGAATATGATGGGGTGACTGCAGCTCGCTCTGCATCTTTTAGCTGTATTGATCATTTCCTGTCTCTGTGTCAGTACCAAATTCGTCAACGGCAGTGACATAAACAGAGCGAGCTTTTTGTCAATAAGCTGTGCTGCTGCTATAGACTCCTGCTGACTGATTGACCTCTCGCATCCAGTAAAACAGGGGCTCTTTAACTCAGTGTTCATTAGGTAATGTTTCCACAGGGGGTTTAGTGATAGATTTAAGACCAGATCAGAGTTTTATATGAAAGGAGCACAAAGGGGAATATTTATGTAATATTTGATCAACAAGTTAATTCTTCACCCAATTCAGAGCAGCACAGGTCTTATGTTGCAGCAGATTTTTTTTCATTAATATTCATAATCTCAGTGCGTTTGCTTCTTGCTGTGGCATTGCAGCTGCAAGCGTACCCTGCTCAACCACATTTAAAACACGACGGTAGTTCAGCCGGATCGTCTGGTTTCATCAGGTGATCAACATGAGCCATAAATATACCCCCTGATCTGTTCCTCACAGAGATAATAAGCACATCCTATCTGATTAAAAAGCGTTGCAAATGCACGAAAATGTGAAGTCGGGGTTGAGACACTGGATAGTGAATCCTAGGTGTCTCCAATGTGAATCAATTGGTTAGTTCAGCTGTTTTATTAAAGCCTTCCATGTGTTCTTCCTTCCAGGGCGGCCCCGTCGAGATCCTTCCGTTCCTCTACCTCGGCAGTGCCCTTCACGCCTCCAAGAAGGAGGTCCTGGACAGCATCGGGATCTCCGCCTTGTTAAACGTGTCAGCTGACTGTCCCAACCACTTCGAGGGGACTTACCAGTACAAATGCATCCCTGTGGAGGACAACCACAAAGAAGACATCAGCTGCTGGTTCCTGGAGGCCATAGAGTTCATAGGTCAGTGTCTGATGGGGGGTGATTAACATGACATGACAGGAGTGCTAATAAAAAAAATGTTTTTTTGCTTTGTTCCAACAAAAATGCCTAAAATGGTCATGTTAAAATAATTTTTTCAAAAGTTAGCATGCAAATGAACTGAAAGTTACACATTTCTTCAGGAGATCAAACAGTTTGCATATGCAAGTGTTCGTTTCAATTATTACCTTTTAGCGCCTTTTGTTTTCAGGCACATTATGTAGTCAAGTGTGCTTTTGGTTTGCATATCCCCACTGTGCGCTAAGACTGTGTGTTAGCATGGGCTCTGATGGATGTGTGTGTGTGTGCAGGTGAAGGTTGCTGGTATGCGTCATAGTTAGCTGCTGTGGGACCAGAGTCTGACTCATCCGGTGTTACCGAGTGAACAGACGCCGTACTGGAGCTAGATCTGAATCCGTCTGTGCCAGAGCGTTTGATAAAGAGGGAGATTTAGGAAACGTGTCAGGGATGGGTGGGTTTAAAAAGCTATACGGCCTTTATAATTTCCTTGAATAGTAAAAGAAAAAAAATAAATCTAAGCTATTGAAATCCATCATTATACTCTTAGGTTCAGGCTTTCTGCAGGCAGCCACACATGATGGAAAACAAAATGCTGTAATCAAACCTATTCCAGGTTATTTATCCTGAGAAGGTGAGAGCATGTATGCAGGCTGCGACGGAGCCATAAATAGGCCAGGAGAGGAGGTGCAGATCATTTAAATGTTGCACTTGTGTTTTTCACTTACTGTAAATGTAATTTGCAGCATTCTCACTTTGAGGTTAGTTATCGGTTTGAGAGCACAGAGAGGCATGAAAGTGCGTAGGAGAGGAAGAAACGAAAGCTGTTTTAGGGGAGGCGTCACTGTACATCTGTTGTGAGAAAAGTACTTGCAGGGTATTGTTTGCACACTATTTATGCAAAATATAAAATGAATTATCTTAATATCCAGTAAAGATGTAGTGATCCTGATCTCTCAGTGAAAATCCTTACTGAAAAGCCGGTGCAGAAACAAAATGTCCCCTTAAATCATAGAATTTGGTAGCAGGGAAGATTGAATTTCATATTAAACTAGTTGCAGCTCAGTTAACAAAACACTGAACACATGTATAGATGACAAACTTGGTTTTATGAGCCAGAAAATGGTTTAGCATTAATGTAGCTTTGTTTGATTTATTTGGACAAATTCAGTAAATCTTAAAAAATAACTCTAAGATTAAAAGAAATAAACTTGAAGTACTTTCACCTTTTAATGGTCACTTTAGTTTAATTCAGCTGTGTGTAAGGGGGGTGCTTTTCCAAAACACTGCTGTAATCAGGTGTATTGGAGCAGGCACAGGAAGGAAAACTGGGCCTCTTGTGTGCATGGTTATTATTAGCATCCTCCTCTGATCTGTGCTCCCTCTGTGTTCTCAGATTCAGTACGGGACTCAAGTGGACGAGTTCTGGTCCACTGTCAGGCAGGCATCTCCCGCTCTGCCACCATCTGCCTGGCGTACCTGATGAAGAGGAAGAGGGTGCGTCTGGACGAAGCATTCGAGTTTGTGCGGCGCCGCCGCAGCATCATCTCGCCTAACTTCAGCTTCATGGGCCAGCTGCTGCAGTTCGAATCCCAGGTCCTCGCCACCTCCTGCGCCGCCGAAGCTGCGGCCACAGCCAGTCCGCTGCTCGGACCCAAATCCACAGTGGCCACAAGTTCCACGGCCGCCACTCCCACGTCCCCGTTCATCTTTAACTTCCCTGTGTCTGTGGTGAACCCGGCCTACCTGCACCACGGCCCCATCACGACCTCCCCCGGCTGCTAATGGACAGCCTTACCCTGACTCGAAGCGAGAGCTCCAGACCTCTGCAGTATGTCCTTACTTCCACAACATGGAGTCGAGAAGCGTCACGGTGCCTGAGAAGGACTCTTTTTGAACTTCACAAACCAGCCGACGCTCCGTCAGTTTTCACAAGAGATTTATTCCTGTCGACCAAAAATGAAATGTCTTTTCTAGAATCGTTTCATGTTCACATGGAGTGTTGGGCTGACGTTCACTCACTTTTCTTCCAACGTGCACAGAGACACACTTCCACACACAGAAACATAACACGGTGAGGCCTGAGCAGCGGCGAAGCTATCTTCCCCTCTCTCCCACGCACACGTTCATGCCTGTTGACTGAATAAGCTCAGTATGAAGATAGCTTGTTTCTATGGAGACGAGGTCTTTAGGAGAGGAGATGGACACAGGAAGGAAGGGGGGAATTTTAAGCGCTCCCTCTTTCCTCCTCGGGTGTCCCTCCTGTCGCCGGACAAAGTAGATGGATGGAGAAGAAAGGAGGGAGAAAAAAAAAGAGGGTGACAGAAAGCAGGAGCCTCTTCAGTGACAGGTGTTCTGCCGGGGATCCGACCGGAGCTTCCTGCCCTTCACACGTCCTCTTCCTCTCCTCTCATCTCCCTTTTCATCCCTTTATGCTTCCTCCCTCCTCCTCATCCTCTCATCTCTGGCTCTCATCTTAGACCCCCCCCCATCCCCATTCCCGGTTTTCTTCTCTGCTCTTCGTTTTCTCACTGAGGTTAAAAATAAATAAAACAAGATGCCAAATAAAAAAGGCTGGGGCCCCTCGAAAATGGACCGGGAAACCCCCTGACACCACAGAAAAGCCCTTTTTAATCCTATATGAATATTTTTAGGCAAAAGGGCTCAAAGTTGTGGAAAAAATGGTTTTCTAAAGGTTATAATAAAAAGAATTTGGGGGTATTTCCTTTTTTTTATTTGATCAAACTCCCTGAAATAGCCTGTTATAGAACCATAATTTTTTAAATACATTACAGAATATATTCTAAACAACTGATACAGAACACAGTGGCTCCTGTTTGGTGCCTTGAAATTTTCCTTTTTGGTTAACTAGCAAAAATAAGCATTGGTGTCAGCGGATGGTCCTTTAAGATGCTTGTGCCTTGTTCGTTGAGGTATCCCCAGCAAATGCTTGGGCTTTTCTTTTCTCTTTTTTTGTGTTACGATAACAGGACAGAAGAATGCAAAATGTTTGGCAGACCTCTAGAGGTGCCTAATAGGCATGGGCTGGTATGAGATTCTCATATAGTCAAAAATGCAGCCATCTAAAAAAAAACTTAATTTAAAGCAGGATACTTAAATCTAAACACAAATCTACAATAAACACTTAATAAATTGAATTTTTAGTTTTCTAGTGTCTACTGTGGAGAATATTAGAATATTTTGACATTTTATTAAGATATGGACAATAAAGTAAATTGTGCCAAAGTCTTCAATATTAGAATTTGTAAGATACAGGTGGAGATAAAATACAGGATTTAAAGTTTTGACTTTTGATATTTATAAAATTAGTAACTGGTCAGCATATTGCTTTTGATTAAGATCATCATTTTTTGAATGGAGGTATGATTTTAACATCTGTTTAAATGACAGTTTATCGTGGTTTTTATTTCAAACATAAGTGTAAGCTTTTGATTCACCATACTGAAAATACTTCTGTATAGGGATGAGTTAGGTAATTTTGCAAATGAGGGTCTAGTGAAAAAGCCTTTGATTATGGCAGCATATAGGATCTGTAACCGGCCCATGCCCATTCCACCATCGACATTAATTCAATTACCTATTTATTTATTGATTTTATTCTTGTATTGATACACCCAAACAAGAGCCCTTTGATATTTATTAAAAAAATAACACAATTGGGAATCAGCCATTGCATTTCAAAACCAGTCAAGCACAAAAAAGTCATTACATCACGATTCGCGAGCTCTCCTGCATTGCTAAAGTATCAGGCGAAGATGAACACTGTGTTAGACCAACAAAGGCAAAAAAATAATCATTTTTATACCAGACTTGAAGCTAACACGAACAAGCATAGACTCACAAACATGTTTAGGTTTTTAAACTTTCTTTTTTTTTTGTATTTTATTTTTATTTTTTTTTTAAGATTGCCGGCACCTCTCTCTCTGTGTAGCACTTTGAAGTGATGCAATACTGTATTTGTAATTTATTGGTTGATTTGCACATTGTTGGTCATGCAGGACTGACTCGATCTTTGTATTGAGGAGAGGGCAAAAGGGGGGGCCGTTGAGTGAAAAATGCAATACTTTGTACAGATGTGTGTGGTTTGTATCTGTACATCTCAGTATGCCTCTCTGTGTGCAGACCCATCTGTATCTCTCCCTCCTACTGTCTCTGGTCCACCATGGCAATATCAACCTTCCAAATGGAAAAAAAATGTCCCTCAGTTTCTTTGTGGAATGAATGACCTGTGCATTTATTTATTACTGGAGATATACTGTTGAATAAACAATGTTCTTAAATAACCTGTTTATTGGTTCTCTGATTTATTCCACTTCTTTGCAGCTGCATACACAATGGCCTCAGAAAATGATGCAGAACAAAAGGATACAGCAAATATTACAGGAAACCCATGGGAGGAGGGAAGCTGATTTTATTTTTTATGTGTTTTTGTATTGCTTTCTCATACCGAACTTCCAGGGATTTCGTTTTAAATGTTGATCATTTAAAATAAGGAACATCTTTACAAAAACTATTCAAATATTCCTGAAATGGATGGAACAAAAATAATCAGAAACAACAACAAATGTTATGAAAAAGAAAATCACGAAAAATGATTAGGCAGCACCACCCACTGGTGATAACATGAACTGTCATTATTTTTGGTAAACTCAGAAATAACATTACTAAGGCGTTGATTCTTGCAAATACAGTATCACTTCTTATCCAGTATAAAGAATGCAACAGCGCCATATTGCGTAATGGTCAAAAGTGTGCTGAATCCGTAGTGGGTTACTGTTGGTTAAGAGATGGAAACAGCGCCCCCAAAATAACACGTGTGGCCAAAAGGTGTATTACATCCGTAGTGGGTTACTGCTGTTGGAAAAGATGTGGAAACAGCGCCCCCAAAATCAAGCTTGTGGTCAAAAGGTGTATTATATCCGTAGTGGTTAGGGAATCCATTAGGAAATGAACTGGAAAGGTTTTCTTTTTTTGGTTTGTTTATTTTATGTACTAAGGTTGTGTTTATACTCAGATAAATTGACATACAGTATGTACTGTTTGGATATGACAAAAATATTTTAGAGTCATGTAATAATGTCGAACCCTCACTTAATTTTTATTATTATTTAATTTTCCTTTGAGATTAATCAAGAAGTTTTATTTTTTTTAATTAAATAATTACATATGTATGTGTCATAAAGGTTTGCTTTAACATCAAGAAATGATCACTAAAGTCAAAAAAACAGTTGAACATTTTTGGCTACATCAAATTAAAAACAGAGCTATGAGTCAATTTTAATGCACCATTAGTCTTTTCACAAAAAAGCAATAAAAATCATCATTGGGGCTGCATACAGGGATCTCCCTGATTCATTGTTTTTAGGTTCAAAGCTGCTCAAATATACAGATGTGGCTCTGCTAACAATGTTTAAAACAAAATAAGAATTACCAGCTAATACAAAGAAATGATTGACAGGGAAGAGTGTTGTGATTTAAGGGGAAAGGATAACTTGCAAATGTTTCTGTAAACCTCTGGAATGGTTCTAAGGTGGATTCAAAGGATGTCCAAACATGAAACAAGAATATAAAGACATATAATTTAAAAGATATCCAGATTAATGGTGTTGTGAATTACTGTGTTAATTTTATATAAATATATCTGGGAATATTTCAGTGCCTTAATTGTTGTATATTGATTCTTAAACAATTATTTTTGGGAAATACATATTTAGTGTTATTTAGCTATTAGTTTAATTGGCAGAGAGTGAATTAATTAATATGTTGGGATTCTTCTTTTAGTTTGGACAGTTTTAGACTACATTTTATATATTTTTTCCTCTATGCTTTTTTTTGTAATTTTTTTATTGTATCTCCTTTCATTGCATGGTTTTCTTATTAGTGGAGGACAACAATATACTTGTGTTAATTTGTATGCATGTTTGAAATAAAAAAGTCTGACTGATATCTAGTTACATTCACTCTCCAGCCATTCTATTAGGTCTACCTGTTCAACTGCCTGTGAGAACAAAATGTAGACTCAGGAAATCATATGGCAGCATCTTAACACATTAATGTGTGGAAGGTAATTTCAAGTTCAAACCTCACATCGTCATATTGTCGTCTCATTATTTCTGTGTAGAGTATGGTCTCCAAAAGAGAAAACTATCCAGTGAGCACCAGCTGTCAGGATAAAAAGGACAAATAGATTGACTTTTTACAATTGAGATATCCAGAATATCATATCCTAAGGCAATGATTCCCAACTAGGAGTATTCGTACCCCCAGTGGTCTGCAAGAGCATTGCAAGGGGTACATGAAAATATTTTATTTCTTCGGTGGTCAAATAAAATAGGGCTGGGATCTGTTTTGCTTTGTGGGTACCCAATAGAAAAATTAAACAAGCTTTTATCAACCAAACAGTAACAAACAGAACAGGAGTTCAGCTTCAGCTGTGACACACATCCAAACCAGGCAGAGGAACAGACTGGATGTAGAGAATAGCCTGGGATCAGGCTGTCTGACACTGAGCTGTCAAAGCTCCCCAAAGCAGCTCAGGTGTCTTGATGAAAACAGATTAAAACTAATCAAATCAGTCTAACTATAATAAGAGTTGCTTATTGTATTTCTGCTTCTGTCTCCTTGAACCCGTCGGCCTCGGCAGATGGTCGCTCACACTGAGCCTGGTTCTGCTGGAGGTTTCTTACTGTTAAAAGGGAGTTTTTCCTCTCCACTGTCACTACAAGCATGCTTAGTGTGAGGAATTGCATTCGAGTCAATGAGTCGATGCAATCAACTGTTTTTCCTTAGATAGAAAACTTTGAATCAATTTGACTGAATGATCTGGTGAACTGTAATGTGCCTTGAGATGACGTGTTGTGAATTGGCACTATATAAATAAACCTAATTAAATTATATTTTGTACCAGAGGTTTTGGCTGCTGATTGCAGCATTCTGACATAGGGAATATTTTCTTAGTACTAATCAAGCATTAATCAAAAACCACCTCCTGAGTGCAGTTGCTGGTCATGTCCATCTCTAACCAGAGTACCAGTCATCACATGCTAACTCCCAGCAGGCCATTCACCACGTCACACAATTGTTGTATGCCAGCATGAAAAGAAGCTCCCATTTCTCCAGGATCCTGCACAGCCTACAGATTGTAACCATAGGCGACATTTGGGATGTTTTGAAATGGGACATTGGTTTATTCACATGCAAATTAAAGATTTGTTATTCTGATGTTAAAATATCTTAGAAAAGTTTGAAAAACCTTATTGAATCATTTTTATGAACAGCTAAGGTATTTCTGAAGGTAAAGGGAGACAAGAAATTGCTGTCCAGTGTAGATTAAACATGGTCAGATCCTCACACTGGAGCAGCTCAGCATCCATCTTATACCAGACTCACAAATTGGCAGCATTAATACACAATTCCAGTCAAAAATATCCAAATTCAAATTTAATTAATCTAAATTTATCAGTTTATTTAGCAAATTTAGGCAATCTTCAATCTATTTATAAATTTAGCAATTTATCTAAAATATCTGAGACATTTCTAAACAATAGTTCAAAAATATTTAAATTAATATAATGAAGGGGTATGTTCCATGACGTTTGTTTTACATTCATTGTTTTTAAAGGGTGTTTAAAAATAATAGTACAGAGTAGCAAAAGTTTATGTCAGCTGATTACCTTCATTTGCAGAGAAGAAAACTGTATTCTGTCCTTCAGGTCTTAACATGTTTTATAAAGAACAGAATGATGGATTAAATCATTCACTTCTACTCTACCTACTTCTAGTCTAGATTAGTATTTCATCAGTTCAATATTTTCCTGACAATATTATAATTTTTGAAATAACATGCAACTAATTTGGTAATGGAATCGTTTCCCAGCTTAGGGGTCATGAAATTTAGGGGTTCCTTAAATTTGGGGGTTGGGGCCACCTGCAGGGGTCACAGGATGATTTTTCTGCAATCACTGTGATCTGATCCCTGACATATAAGAAATGTTCCATACATTATGTAAATGTGCCATGAAAAAAGTGGAAACTAAGCGTTAAATTCCATGAAATAAATCGATGTAACATTTATTTATTCCAATAACATACTATTAACATGTACTTTTAGAGCGACACCGGTCTGTTGCATCATTATTTTTGGGTTCAAAGGCTTAAATATTTGGGGACACCTGATTTAATTGGGCATTTTTACAATTTGATGGTATATTGAATATTTTAGTAAAAAAATAAATATGACATCTTTATATTTCATGGGGCATTCTGTATACCTTAGGGATAACGTCAGTGATTCTTAAAATCTCCCAGTTGCTGTTTCACCCCCCCTTTAGAAACCCACTGACCTAGAGCTATGATACACTGACTCTAAAACATGATTAACCAAAATGGAAATCTCTACATCAGCAATTTATTTAAAATCGTTTTCTGTGTTCCAAATATTTTTCCAAATATTTGTATATTCAGAAATATTAATTTACTAAAATTATCGTTTTTTTTAGATTAATTGAAAAAAAAAATCTTATATTATTTACTAAAATAATCAATAGCTGTAGCCCTAATATATATAGTTATTTAAAAAGTTGCTATTCTTAAGTATTTAAACAGACAAGAACCAAACAAACAAAGAGTTAAAATCATTTTTTATTAAGTCATTTTCTTCTGTACAGGAGTTTTTCTGTTTCACTTAAGGTCTGTACAACCATCTGTACAACAGCAGGTCGAACATAATGGATGAGGAAAAATGTTAGTTCGTCTGCTGCTTTGGGCAGTCAGAAAATGAGCGTGGATTTATTTTACAAACACAGACACAGTCCCTCCAGTATGTACACAAAAACATGTCTGACCAATGAGACAAGACCAGCAAGAGACGGACTAGTTTAACCGAACAAATGAGTCAATAAAACTGTTTTTACAGAAAAATCATCCATTAAAAGGCCAATCTGGCTTTTTTTTATATTTAAAAAACAGTAATTCAATTAATTATGTTAATGTCTTTTTTTGTTGCTTGAGCCAAAAACATTTTACACATCATGGAGGGACACAACAGATTTGTTACATAACATGATCAAAAGTACTTTTTCTTTTCAATGTGAACTGTGTTCTACATCATCAAATGGGCGTTTCCATGCCAACCTAATTTCATGCTTATCAGTTTTTCCCATTTTCTCCATCAGTAATTTATTCCGTCCAGTGGTTCATTAACTTTCTGCTATTTTCTGTAATGAATTGAGTTTGTCAAACGGTCTCATTGCTCACTGGATTTCTGTTAAGGAGAACGGTTTCAATTCTCCAAAACCAGGAGGACTAAATGCTGAGTGGAAAACTGATATTTCTAAACTGCATAAACATCAGAAAAAAAGATGTGTATCTCATTAGAGCAAGTAAGATTTTTGGCTCTTTAAAAAAAAAAAAAAAAAAAAAGATGTAGAAAAGATGGAAACCAGCAGTCGCTTTTTCAAGTTTAGCGAAACATACATTACAGATTAAAATCCAGACTTTTCCAGATTATGTTTTTCAGACTTTTAAAACTTTTCTTTTTAATTTTAAAAAAAGAGAATAACATTGCTTACAATGAATGCAAGACTGATAATTATATAGTGGTGAAAACCTGGGAAATACAGTGAGTTGAAGGAGAAAATTAAGAAAGAAAAGAGATGGAGGAAGTAAGGAAAGAGGGTAGGAAGGATGGATCAGAAATCGAATCTAAAAATAAAAATTCTGAATACATTTTTCTCCAAACTATGTAGAAAATAAACAGAAGAATATCAGAAAATATCAGAAGAATGAAACTCAGTGACATCTGGATTAATATGGTCCCATCTGGCGCAGGGTGGGATTATTAGGAACTACCCAATAATCAACAGGAGAATGTGGTCAGCAATATAAAAAAAGAAATAGAATGTATATAATGTGTTATAAAACAGGAAAACTTTTGTTTCTAGACAGCATGTGTTAACCTCTGCTTTATCCAACTGAGAACATGTAGCATAAATAAACAGCATAGATCTGTTCAGTCTGTGACCTGAATGGCTCAGTGAAATGTGGTGAAAAAAACCTTAATATTTACAACTATCCATCAGCTCTTCATTAATGCCCTCCTGAATTATACAGCTGAAATAAAAGGAAACCCTTTCACTCATTAGCACAAGCAGGCGGTTACACTGTTAAGCCACTAGGGGGCGGCAACAGATAACAGCCAGAGAGGAAAGGGCCTAAAAGGCAGCAGGTTCATGTAAACAAACACACCTTTCAAACATCTCAGAAACATTACATGATACAGTATTTTATTTTTTATTTTTAAAGAAACTAGCTTCACATGTGAATGTAGATGTGTAACTAAGGAGAGGCACCTTTCGTCTTCAACTTTTAAATCCCGTACATTCAATTACTTATCATTATACATCCCAAACAGCCCAAAAAAACAAATTTATTTTTTTTTTATTTTCAATTAAAGATTTACCCTCTGGACTTTTGGTGTATCTGGTATCTGACATCACACACTGGGTGTAGTGTTACTCTTTAAAGTATAAGCACATATGTGAAGGAGGCTGCAACTCAAATGCATTGCCAGTGTTAAAGCAAATAAACAGAAATGTTTTTCCATTCCTCACAATAGTGTCTTTAATTGATGCCAAACAAACTGTCTGTGTTTATGTGCAAATGTGAGTTAATGCCTGGATAGGCACCATTAGGTATTTTAATGTTTTACAACACTAAGCATTTTTTTAGTATTTTATTGCGATTTAAAAAGGAATTTGTTATGTTTTTTTATGAGAAAAGTGAGGAACGACTAAATATAGGTTGGATTAGCACTCATCGCCTCAAAAACATCCTAATCTCTGAAATTATTCAGGATTTTAAATGAAAAGCATTAACTCTACAGGACTAAAACCCATAAAAAACATTCCAGGAGCTTTTTTTTACATAACAGCTATAATTCTGCATGTGTTTCATGAGAACCCTGTAAGTTATTTTTAGAGACAAAATAAAAGTAAAAGTGTGCCATTCATTTTGTAACCAACAGCGCAGACAGACACCTTCATGACACCTTCATGAGTCGCCCATTCGGGGAAAGCCTTGGTGTGATTTTTGGATTTCTGTTTGAAGGCCTCGGCGTTTATTACAAGACATTGGTAAACAAACAGGACAAGTACCAAGAAAAAATTTAACTTTCCCTTGAATATTATGACTTTGTGTCTGTCTATAACGTCGGATCCTAATTGAACACGTTGAAGGTTGTGGTTTTAATGAGATAAAATGGGGAAAAGCTCCGTGGCTATGGATACATCTCCAAACCACTGAATGTATTATCTTTACTTCTGGCATCCATATTTCTGCTTTAATGTTTCCTGCCTGCTACTTAAATGAGCCGATTTATTCCAACAGCGTGGTGCAAAACAAAGCTGGTCCCTTTAACAGACTATAGCAAAACGTCTGAAGCAGTTGATTGTGGTCCGACTGTGTCCCGTTAGGCTTTGTTTTGTTTCCGGCTCTGGAGTATCGGATTTTTATGGCGCTCTCTTATTTCTCCTTAGATCTATTTCACGCTGTCTTCATCTGCCTTGTTCTGTCCGACTGGGTGGAAATGTATGATTAAGTGCTCTGAATTTCTTTTCCCTCAGCATGACTATTGCTAAATTTCTCGTGAGTGATATAAAATGGAAAAGGAGGATTTGTTATCAAAACAAACCATTAAAACGTGAGGATAAGCAGCACACAGGTACCAATGCAGTAAAGCCTGTTTGGATGTGACTGAGCTGTTAAACAGCTGAACAATCTGCTTTCCTTCTCAGAATCAGTGTAGATAAGGATGGATTTCTGCTGTCTGTTCACTCTGGACTGAACATCAGAGCCTCAAAGCCCGACTCAACCTGCTTTTCTAGCACATTTTAGCATGTTTCAGGGAACACTACAATACAGCCACCGCAGACTCAGCTCCAACAGGATGAACTGATTTCCCCTTCTGGACTTCTCGTCTGTTCAGTAAGTTGTTCTGGTCTTCATCACATCCAGCTCCGGTGGTCTCTTAGGATTTCTGCTCTGCAGTGGCAGCAGGCACAGCCAGACTCTCTGGCTTCATAATCTGATAGGTGATCAAGTATTCTGGATAAGCCTGAGGAACAAAGATAAAAAGCTATAGTTATTTAATCACAACAAAGTAGAAACACCTTCATAGAAGTAGAAATCTCAAATACGAGCAGTTTTTATGGTGTGGCATTATTTCACAGCTTACATATTTAAAACAAAAATCTGATTTCAAATCTGAAATAATCTGCAGAAGCACAAGGATTGTATCAGGGATTTTTTTTTAGAGAAATCCAACATTTAATTAGATTTAATTTATTCAATGAGTCCCAGAAATGGTTTATCATGAGGAAACTTTTTTCTTTGTGACAAAGGCAGCATTGCAGCATTTCCACCATAAAGGGTACACCGTATTCCAACGGAAGCGTTTTAGCATGGAGCGACTGCGCGGCTGGACTCGGATCACATCAGGATGGCATCATTCAGCTAAAGAAGTTAACTTGGTGGCTTTAAATATGAAAACAAATCAGTTTCATTATTCAATTACCTTTTTTTCTTTGGATCTTTCAAGGGGAAGGGCGTTCAAATACTTTGTCAGTTATGCTTTTTATTCAATAATCACATCTATTTTCCCTGTAGATTAACTATGAACTGAAATAACATATTCCATAAAATCTGAGAAAATTAGATCCAAACTCTGCAGATCAACTCACTTTCTGCCTGAAGGATCCACTCTGCTCTACAGTAAACTGTTGAATAGCTGCGTATTTCAGAGGTGTCAAGTAAAGAAGTACAAATACTTTGTTAACTTACTTAAGTAGATCTTTTGACTATCTATAGTTTAATGATTTTCTATTCCTTATATTTTCTTTTTTAATGTCTCTACTTTTTACTCCTTACAGTTTAAAAATAGACTCATTAGTTTTGTTTCATGTGAGCTCAGTTTCATTATGGCCTGTTGGTATTTAAAAACACACACAAAAAAAACATCAAAATTATTTTTTTCCATCCAGACAATTTCTTTCACTTTTACCATTAGTTATAAACACAAAAACATTAAGTGTAAGGAAATTATCATCCAAAATAAAGAAACAATTTCCTATAACAGGGTAGTGCAGTAACCAGTATAAGGCTTCTTTAAAATTTGTCCTTGATTACTTATACTTTTATACCTTAAGTACTTTTTAAAAGAGTACTTTAACACTTTTATTTGAGTAAAAACTAAAGTTAATAATACTCGTAACATCTACAAAATTGTTTTTTAAAACATTAGGATTTATGCTTCTACTTCCAGCTCCACCTAGAGGTCAGTGTTGGAACTACAGCTGATTTGTTAGAGAAGAGTTCACTAAAAACTGACAGAAATTGGCTCAGGTTAGAGGCCTGCGCGGAACAGATTTTACAGTCTCGCGCCCGCACGCTCCCGCAGTGTTCAGTCCGGCTCTCGCAAAGAATATTGATTTTCAGTCCCGCTCCCGCCCGCAACTGTAATAGTTTGTCCCGCTCCCGCCCGCAATTCCCGCATGATTCCGACGTTCGCCTACTGCTCAAGGCAATTCGTGTCATTAGTTTAAGGAATTGAACACGCTGTGCTTAGCTGAGGACATTACTGGCCGATTCTTTACCGCATAGTGCATGATGCGCGTTAGGTGGCACGAGCTGCTGCTTCACAGCAATACCCAACTAACCTACCAAAGTCTACTGAGGATATTAAGAATAATATATTGTGCATAATCTTATATGCCGCTCATCATCATGTTCATGTATGAAATAAAAATATAATAAGTTATAAATGATCATTTTAAACACCGTATGATGGAGCCCCACCCAGCACATTGTGATGAATATATATATATTATATACAGCAAATGATCATTTAGGACTTTATTTTAAATTTCAAAACATGTATTTAGTTTGCGGGACTCCCGCTTATCACAGCTCCCGCCCGCACCCGCCCTGTGCGCTCTCCCTTCCGCCCGCAACCGTAATGAGCTTTCAATATTTGTCCCGCGCCGTACGGCTTTGCGTTGGGGCCCGCGAGTCCCGCGGGAGTCCCGCGGCAGTGCAGGGCTCTAGCTCAAGTTTCTTCCTCCTCATAAAAATACTTATTTGGTCAAATTAAAGGTTAGAACTACAATCACTTTTAGATTATGATCTGCCTCGTTTGTTGTTTTTTTTCCCAAACTATGTAACTTATTGCAAAGAGCACTGTAATCCAGATTTGGACATAAAACCTAAACCTTTTACATCATATTTAACTGAAATAATATTTCAGTTTGAAATTTACAAATGTGTGTATGATTGACTATGTTCCCACTGACCTGCTCCCCTCTGTAGATGACATATTCTGCGTATGCCAGCCCATTGACGCTGGGTCGCCCTATGACCGAGTGGTGCCCAGGCGGGGCGTGGGCCATTTTCATAGCGCTGAACTGAAGAAAGGACTTACCCAGCGTCACACGGCAGAACAGCATCTGCCTGCAGAGAGATTTAGAACAAAACAGTCAGCAAACAGAAACTCATTTAGCAATGAATGGAGAATGAGAGTTGAAAGGCTGAGGCCGGGCTGACCTGTGACACACGTAGCAGGAGCGGTCTTTGTGAGTAGGACACCCCGTGCCTCCACCGATCCCGTACACATACTGGTTGCTTTTGGACGAGTTCTCTGCGAAATAGATTCCTGCCCCGAACATGCCGCCAATGTAGGCATGTCGCTCGTCAAAGCCCTTATGGATGATTGCATTGATGAAAGGAGAACCTGATGAAGTCAGAAAGAGCACCAATGAATTAATAAATCCCTCCTGTTTAACCTCTTATGGACCCTTTATAAAAAGCATCACAAGCAAACCCGTTTAAACCAAATTGTCTGCTTCATCAAAATCCACCTTTAACTTCAATAAGAGTTTCTCAATACCTCCGAAAAAGATCCGACAAACTTTATCTTTGATCACAAAGCTCCAAATATGAAAGACACAGAGCATCAGGAGATGCTGTGGGAGGGTAATCTTGGGAAATCTACAATGTGAGAAAGATCTAAGATCACTGGAGCTTGACAGGCCATTTCAGGCATCAGAGAAGGCAGATTTTTTCCTAGGATTTCCAGCTCTCCAGTTTGCCATTTTTCTTAAAGAAACTAAACTCTGCAGCAGACGTGAGGCGGCGTCCCGACTAAGCTGTGTGGTGGAGAGAGGAAGGATGATAAATGAGATCCACTCAAGCTTACAGTCAAGCTGGAAGAATGAAAACGTCGAAGTACAAAGTTAATCTTCCGGAGCACAAATGGCTGAACTTTGGCTGAGCAGCGACTTATTTCAGTCAAACAGGAAAAAGTCTCTAAAAACCTGCAGGAAACCTGGGGTCTAGTTGATTTAATGTTTTTTTCAGTTTCTTGCTTTTATCCCTAAATAGTGAAACATTCTTTGATCTTATCATGTCTTTATGTGATATAATTCTGCTTCACAGACAAAAAACATTAAAACAATTATTATAAAAGCGTATACATTCTCCTAACTGTCATAAAGCCAAATAAAACCACCTTGCATTTTTGGATTGACTTACGTTAAATAGATATAAACAAAAAAGTGAGCTGAAACAAGCCAATTGTTTAGCAAAAATGTACAAAAAAAAGATTTCCTTTAAAATGGCTTTGAAAAATAAATTTTAATTAATCTATTTATTTACATTTTCCTTTTATTTTTTAACAGAAAACAGATATAAAATGATATACAATATAAGACATACATTTTGAACTAATGCAACAATTTATTAAATAATTGCAAGACGTATAAATAAACAATAGCATATGGGATTTATTATGGAGAACAAAAAAACATAAAAATAAATACCTACAAAAATTATTTAATCTATATAAAATCAAATTTTTTTTTTTATATCTATATATCTATATTTGTGACCACTTCTACTACAACTTTTTGCTGCTGTAACACCACAATTTCCCCATTGTCGGACAATAAAGTAATTTTCTATTCTACTCTATTCTATATTTGTTTTCTTAAAGTAACTTTGGAAAATATTTGTCTTTCTAAGAAAAAAAAATCCCATTAAAAACATAAAACAAATGTATTTAGATAAAAATAATGTAAAGTTGAAAGGAAATCCTTTCTGAGCAAATTACCGTGAAACAACATTCGCTCGTTGTGGTGGTTGTGATTCTCGTCAGCTATCTCCTTCTGCCTGTGGGCGTATCTCTCTCGCAGCTTCTTATTCACAACCTTTTGAATCTGCACTCAGAGGAGAAACAGGAAGCCGATTAGCAGACAAACTCAGCAGAAAGTTTGTAAAATTTAAAATAGAATTGAATCCCAAGTTTACAGCTTTAACAGGATTGATAATGTGTCTTTCCACTATGTTCACAGCCTGAGTCTGAGTGTGTTTTCAAACTGCACCTTAATGATGTTGTACCGGCTGAAGACTCCGCCTGCGTTGCCTCCGTCGCGGTGCTCTCTGATCGTGCTCTGCAGCTACGGGCGATACGAACAAGCCAGGCGCATTAAAAACGAGAACAAAGCGCGTGGGAAATGTGCTGCTTATCTGCCATCTCAGCTGCTACAGAATCCATATATTTACTGCAGAAGTGGAGCAGTAACTCATTAACTCAAATACCTGGATGGGACCCTGGGGAAATTTAAAGGAATTCAGCTGAAAAGGTGAAGCCTAAGCAGGAATGTAAGAAATATGCCGCGAAAAACTAAAGAAAGAGTCTGCGGAGACGGAGCTGTAGCAAGCAGATCACATACTAGACTGACAGTAATCCTACCTCTAATATCACCTGTGAAATTTCTGTTAACATCTGTCACTTCTCATTAATTTAGGCCCCTTTACACTGATATCTGCTGTCTCCTGCAATCAATTCTGCTCATTTAAAGCAGCGAAAAGGCTACACAGGAAAAAAAACAGCTCAATCATGACTTTGCTTTGTGCTTCTTGCCTAATTACTGACATGTTTTCTGAGGTAAAACTAAATGCACACCCATACTTTCTGTCAAACCATAAAAAGATTCGTATAAGGAGGTTCTCACCTCCTCCTCCACAGACTGGAACTCCTTGTCATCCGGTGCCAGGTCGATCAGCACTGTGCCCTGACTGGAGCAGTGGAACGTCAGGTATGGATTTCCACCTGCGTGCACAGAGTTGAAAACCCAATTACAACTCAAATGGCACACGGAGCACGAGTCTGGGCATGCAACTACAGAGTAGATACAAATTTGGGCAAGATTCTCAAATTTTTCACAGGCAGTCGTAGACATAAACCCTTTAAACCGGTTCTTCTATTACAGCTAAAGAAGCTTGAAATTGGGAAATCTTTACAAATCAAATTCCAGATCTGAAACACAAATTCACTTTTCTTATTATACTGATATGAATCCAAAATGATATACAAGAAGCCGTAAAAAAAACTGTGTGTATTTAAACAAATTACAGGTCATTATGTTGAAGCAGGGGTTTACGGAGCCTAAAAATACAAAAAAAAAAACAGCCTGCATGGCTGCTTGTATCATGGCAAACAAAACATTTTAGGATGGTGGTTATCTAAAAGAACTAAGCTAACTGCTATACAGGTTTTGACAATGATGGCAACAGAGTTCTTCAAGGTTAAACACATTTTTGTAACAAAAAAACTCCAGTAAAGTAAAGACAAGAAAGCTATCCTGAAAAAAAGACAAATTATTTTGCAAATGATTAATGTCGACTATTTTTTCCAAGTAATCCATTAATAAGGGATAGCAAAAAGTTCCTTCAAAAAGGAAATTAAACCAGGTAAGACTAAAACTTTTCCACTTGAGGAGTTCTGGGTAGAGCATATTGACAGACGGTAAAGGTTTTTGATCTGAAATCCAAAGTATTTATAGATTTTAATCTTTTGATATAATTACTGCTCTAAGTAGGTTTCTCTGTCAGCTAAAGCCATGTTTTGGAGTCTGTATACTCCAGTTAACTATTACTAAATTAGTTGATGATTATTTCAATAAATCGATTGATCACGATTAATCCAATTAATTGTTTCAGCCCTAGTTGCAGTATCATGCTGTGTAAGATGCTGTACATCAAAGGTTATGATAATTAAACAAATGTTAGACACTCCTCAAACATGCACGGCTGGTTAGCCTCGTTTCTAGAATGTCACAGCGAGGATAAACCAAGATGTCTAATCAGTAGCCTAAAACAATCCCGCTGTTAAAGCTATATACGCTAAATACCCGGGTACCTGAAAACAAGCAGAACCTCTGCACATCAATGAAATAAAACAAAACAAAGAAAATGTGACTCCATGGGTGAAACATTATGGTAAAATGATGAAGACATTTTTAAAAAGATGGTTTGATCGATGGATGGATGGATGGATGGTTGGTTGAATGGTTAGATGGATAGGTGGTTGGATGGCTGTTTGGATGGATGGGTGGTTGGATGGATGGTAAATGGCCTGTACTTAAATAGCGCCTTTTTTCAAGTCAGGAGACTTGACCAAAGCGTTTTACATTACATTCATTCACCCATTCACACACAAACTCACACACTGATGAATGGATGGATGGTTTGATGAAAGGTTGGATGGATGGATGGGTGGATGGTTTGTTTGATGGATGGTTGGATGGATGATGGGTGGTTGGATGGATGAAGGGTGGATGGGTGGTTGGATGGATAGATGGATGGAAGGATGGTTTGTTTGATGGATGGTTGGATGGATGATGGGTGGATGATTGGTTGGATGGATAGATGGATGGAAGGATGGTTTGTTTGATGGATGGTTGGATGGATGATGGGTGGATGATTGGTTGGATG
>NW_015150815.1:800580-835301 GCF_000732505.1 Cyprinodon variegatus
GGATGGATGTTTAAATGGATGGATGGATGGATGGATGGATGGGAGGTTGGATGGATGGATGGATGGGAGGTTGGATGGATGGATGGGTGGTTAAATGGATGGATGGATGTTTAAATGGATGGATGGATGGATGGATGGATGGGAGGTTGGATGGATGGATGGATGGGAGGTTGGATGGATGGATGGGTGGTTAAATGGATGGATGGATGTTTAAATGGATGGATGGATGGATGGATGGATGGGAGGTTGGATGGATGGATGGATGGGAGGTTGGATGGATGGATGGGTGGTTAAATGGATGGATGGATGTTTTAATGGATGGATGGGTGGATGGATGGGAGGTTGGATGGATGTCTAAATGGATGGATGTTTAAATGGATGGGTGGATGGATGGATGGATGAATGGATAGTTAGTTGGATGGACAGACAGATAAAATAAATAAGCATACATCTATAAAGAAGTAAATAGTTTAACTTTCACCACAAACTGTGACTTTAAGATTCAGATAATGGTGACATTCATCAAAGCTCCCACATTTAGCAGGAACATCTGCTCATAAAACAAGTAATTAAGCATTATTAGTGTGTGGTGAATTTTACCGACCCTGCTGGCCTCCCAGGAGCCGCTCGATGCCCTTAATGAGCTTGTGTCTGTGACCGTAAGCATTTATGCCGATCTCCTTCAGCTCCTCGTGGCCCATGTCTGCCAAAACATCCAACGAAATCTGCCCGGAGACAGTGAACATACCTCGTCAGTTCTGCCCGTACTACTAGACGGAGACTACCCTCCACACAGTAGCTGCACATTTGACAAATGCATGCATACACATCATTTGAGGCTGATCATAAATAACCAAAGCTCATTAATAATGACAGTTAGAGAGGTTTGTGACGTATTAGAGTGGAAATAGGCCTGACAAATATTCATGATAAGGAAGGGAGGCAGGAAGAAAAGGTCACCGAGTGGTTGGCAGTAATCACACAACTGATATGCAAATAAATAACTGGGAATTTCTCTTCCTGCTCTGCAAGTTTGTTCAGGCAGATCAGATTGGAGATAGTTCCTGCCTGATAACAGGAATAAATCAGCACATCCTACGTACATTTGCAGAGAATCTATTAACTGTCAAACTGTTTTTTTTTTCTGTTGAAAATGTCTGTTTTCCTCTCCTCCTGTTCATTTTCTCCTCTTTCCCTCTTACCATCTGTCCCCCCCGCCTTTTTTGGGCCATCTAGATTTTTTTTTTTTATTCCAGTTAATACTAAAACAAACTGCAGATGTGGCAGATAGGAACACCATGAGGTTGGCAGACACATGCCTATAAAAACAAACCGTAGTAAATAAATGCAGAAAAACCAATTAAAATGTTTAAATGACAGGAAAAACAATTACTGCTTTCAGGTTTGAGTGATTTGAAATATTTATTTTTTTATTTCTGAGGGGAGATTAAGTCCCTGTATCACCAACAAATATGAGAAATATGAAATGGAAGCAAACAATTGGAGCAGATTATATGACCAAGCCAAAAAAATCCTGAAATATCTGGTTCTGAACCAAGAAAGGAATGAGGATCTTTTCCGGGTTACCTGCTCTCTCTGGAAGATGTCTCGGAGGTGTTCCAGGCCCAGGCTCTTCAAGAACTGGTTGATGGTCATGTCGAGGAGCGCTGCAGAGGCAAAGACATCAGTAGGCTGACCAGAGGCTAAAATCCCACATTAAAAGATGAAAGCTTTAATGATAATTTATGTAGAGCAGAAAGTCGGAGTTGGAAAAATCCCAAAGGAAGATTCATTTCAGATCAGGAAGATCAAGAAAAGAGCCTCAGGGATCCTTGAAACAGGAACCAATTGTATGCCAATGTTTTCCTGCATCTCAAACATGAACAAATCAAACTTAAACTACATTTAAATCCTGTAGATCTGCATTTAGTAATCATCAGCATTACTATTATAATGACTGTTACGTAGGAATTAATGTTTTAAATCTTTTCCTCACAGATAATACTATTAGAAGATTAGTTTTTTCTTTTTTTTCCTTTTTGTTCTTATTATATATTTTTTTTCTCTTCTTATTCCATCAATATATTTCATTCATTCAGGTAATAAATACAAACCTGAGAAGCAATATTATGACTTACAGATGATACAATTACAATCAACATGATAATAATCATTATTATTTCAGCACTTCAAAAGTCTGAAATGGATAAATCATTTTGATCTAGGTCTCATTAAAAAAACAATTTTTTTTGTTTAACCTACTTTAAGCTTTAAAGCAATTATTTTTCAAGGTAGAACTTTCCACCGCTGCTTTTTTACATACATTCTCCCTCCTTCCTGTCAGAGCCAGACGCTCCGTCGGCAACGCCAGTGGCCCCGGCCGCTGCGATATCCCCGAGAGGTGCGGTGAGGTTATCGATGCTGCTCGCCGCCGACAGGCAGGAAGGAGATGGAGACGGAGAGATGACCACACCTCCTGTTGCACCCGAACTCACCACACCTGCGCTCACCTGCATGAGTAAAGGAGGAAGATTTGATCATTTCATTGGATGCATGCTTCCAGTAGTTCAAAACTTCCGCTGAAGTTTCTGCAGCTTTCATCTCCTGCAGCTGAGCTGATGATTTGACTGATGGCAGGAGGAATAAGAACTCTGACGGCTCTGCTGCTTTCATCTCATACACTTCTGCTCACTGCACACGTCCGACTAGTTTTAATTTACATCCTTTACTCCCAACTAAACCGTCTTTAGAGTTCAAACTTGAATCTTCTCAGATGTCATGCTCTTCTGCTTCTCTAGTGCCGTGCTTCAGCTCCTAAAGAGCGCCGTTTGTGCTGAGACCTGCCTGCTTTATGTGCCTTTATGTGCAAGCTCTCACTTAAAACTCTGTGGACGGGAACTCACCACGGTGGCCTGCGGTTTCAAACAGCTCGGCAGGGCATCTGGTGGCATGGCGTCAATCAGCAGCGCTCTAATGTCATCCGCCTGCAGCAGCAAGAAAGAGAAAGAGTGATAAGATGGAGGTCTGCAAACAGTTAGCTTCCATCGTTGTTCTTTTAACGTAAGTCAGATATCCTAGTTATATTTATGAAACAAAAAAAGATTAGGACTGCAGAGTGCATTGCACTAGAATGCTGAAAATATTGAAAGAATATGTTTAATAATATTCTCCATATGTGTTTTATTGTTTGAACTGCATATTACCAGTGCTTTATTCGGATTTTAAGGAATAGATCAACCTAATGTAGCACACCATACCATACCATACAATACCAACTTTATTTATGAAGCACTTTATACACCAGACAGCACCAAAGTGCTGTACACAATCATAAAATACAATGCAACTATAAAATAGAAAAGATCGAGTATAAAATACATATTAGTATACAAACAGAATAAAACAAAGTGAAACCTCTCAAATTGTGCAAAAAGCCAAGGAAAAAAGATGAGTCTTAAGAAGGTACTTAAAAATAGCAAAGAGAAGAGGCCTGTCTTATGCTCAAAGGCAGATCATTCCATAGCTTAGGAGCTGCCACAGAAAAAGCACGGTCTCCTCTGAGCTTGCATTTTGTCTTTGGGACCCTCAGAAGCAACTGATCAGCTGACCTGAGGGAACGAGAGGGTGTGTAAGAATGCAACAGCTCAGACAGATAAGAAGGGGCAAGGCCATTAAGAGTTTTAAAAACAAAAGAATTTTAAAATCAATCCTAAAATGTACTGGCAGCCAGTGCCAGGAAGCTAAAACAGGAGAAATGTGGTCGAATTTTCGTATACCTGTTAAAAGACGTGCAGCAGCATTTTGAACCCTCTGAAGTTGGGAAATATACAAATCACTGACCCCTGTATAAAGTGAGTTGCAGTAATCCAGCCGTGTGGTCACAAATGCATGGATCACTGTTTCAAAATGTTGTTTTAAAATAATGGGTTTTATTTTGGCTAACTGCCTTAAGTGGAAAAAGGTGGACTTTATAATATAGCACATGGTTTTAAAGTAGCGGGAGAAAAATCTATCCTTTTCAAATAGGAAGCTGAAAGGTTTTGTCTTCAGGAGCAATTGAGACGTTTTTAGAGACCCCTTAATAAAACCTAGCATCACGAAGACAAAGAACCATGGCAGCAAAGCTGTGCAGAACTTTAAAGCAGGGTTAGGTCACTACACAACACTAGTAATCATATCACAGAGTGCTGTTTGGTTTATCATCTGGTTTATCATACTCTTTGGCTTTTAACACTGCGTAATAGTGTGGCGCTCCGTGTCCTTTTTATGTATGTATTCATTTGAAACTCTGTTTTTTGTGTGCGTTTCTTTTGTTTTTATGTAAAGCACATTAGAAACACTTTTGTTGTAAAATGTGCTATATAAATATAAAGTGGATTGATCATCTGAAACCAGAGATTTGTAAAAACACAAACCTAGAAGGTTTGATTTCAATTGACATTCATAGAGAATCAGTAAATGCTAACACTGGAGCAGCAGCACAGATCCACAGCTCATCTCATTGGATAAAATAGAGACTAAAGGAAAGCAGTTTAATTCAAACAAGCAAAATACTATGAGCTGCCAGTGCATCCTGAGTAAAACAGTGGTAGTGGCAGCATCATGTTGTGGGGATGCTGGCTTTAAAGCAAAGACACAGATGTTGGTCAGTAGATGAGAGGATGGATGCAGATTAATGGAGCAATCAAGGAGGAAAACTTGTTGGCGGTTTCTAAAGACCGGAGTAGAGATTCAACATCGAGACATTCCTTAAAATACAGAGCTACCAGGGGGCGGTTCAGATTCAACAACATTTTCATGTGTTTGAATCACCTAGTGAAAGTCAAGACATAATATCGTTAGTAAAAAAAGCAGGGATACTTATATATTCCCGATCACACACTAAATGGTTGTAAGCTTGAACAATCCAACTAAAATAGTAAAAATCGATTCGAAACAACTACAGCTGTATTTAATCAGAAGTTGTTCAATAAACCACAAAACAGGTTTTACATTTCTATTCATAATTTTCAAAGAAATTATATTTTTTAGATCTTTTGACCACCATTTGTCAATCTATCCCCTTAAAAACAAATGAAAATCAATGAAAATATGTGCAAAGATTTAAAGAAGTTCATGAATACTTTTTAAATTGCTTAATTTATTGGAAACTCCTGCCCTTTAGTATCAGCAGTAATGGTTTTCTGTCCACAGCAAACTATGGTACCTCAGGAGCCAAGTTAGGAAGCCTCATTAGTGTGCATGAACAATCTTTACCCTTACATCCTCCCTCGATGGTGCACTGCAGGTAAAAATAGTGAACTCTAATTACCTGCACATTAGCTGAAGCTAGTTATATTTCGCAGTGTGTCACCAGTACGGGGGTCCTGATGGGAGGGAATTTAGATTTATACTGGCAGAAATCTTTGTGTGGGCTCTCATTACCGTAGCCAGGTCCAGCGGCGTCTGTCCCTCCTGGTTCTTCATGGTGGGATCAGCTCCGTGAGCCAGCAGCAGGGCGCAGAGCTGGGTGCGGCCTTTCTGTGCCGCTTCGTGGAGGGGGGTGAAAGCCCATTTGTCGGTGGCATTCACGCACGTGTTGTACTTAATCAGCAGGGCGGCTATGTCCACATGCTAGATGGGGGAGAGAAGCGACAGGATGAGCAAACTTAATTTGTAAAATGTGGTTTTATGTGGAACATAATCAGCAACTGTCGCCATGATTCTTGTTTTACTACGCGTCTTTCCTCTCCTCTGTTTGTCCTCGGTTTCCTCTCTCAGCATCAAACAGTGGAACTTGTTTGTGAGACACAGAGGGGGATGCCCTAGTGTGTTTATGTTTGTCTTCAACAATGCAGAGCTCATAAAGCTTTCATGCAAACATGTGTTTCATTACTTTTTCAGCAGCACCACACTGACTAAACAGGAGCCACACTCAGACCTCCAGGGAATGTGGATGAGGAGAAATAAAAAAGCTAAATCCTGCATATTCTTTAGACAATCTGTGCACAAAAACGTGTTTGGAAAGACGAAGAAAAATGACAAGATATTGGATGTTAACTGCAGTAGTTTGCTAACTTTCATCACATCAAACTTTTGACATTAATGCTACACCTATTAACCTATTAGGAGGCAAATTAATGCATAATTGTCATGTGGAAGACAATGAATTTATCAAATGTTTGTAAATGTGTTTACCTCCTGGGTGAATCGTTTATAAAACCATCTTCTGCTGCACCCACAGCTTCAATTATTCTGGCTTACCATATAGATCTATCAGAGTAGAACATCTAGAAACTGAATTACCTCTTAAAGATAGCTCAGACTCAGTCAGACTGGATGGGAAGTGTCTGAGAAGCAGCTCCTCATTTGCCACATAATCTCATTTAAGCCTGGACTTTAACTAAAGCATTTATTATAACTAGGCTACCATTTTCGCTCCAAACATCATCTTGTTAACTCCAACCATCTTCCCTGCTCAATAAGCCTCATGCTGCCTCCTTCATCTTTCAGACCGTGTTGTTTTGGTTTGTTGTATTGTGTTGGTTTGTTTTTTTCAGTAAAGTTTTCAGTAAATAATGGTTGTAATAGTTAGGTGAGGATTCCACCTGAGCTGTGGACCTCCACTGCTCCTCCAGAGTAACTATGAGGTTTTTTTGCTGCCTTTCTTAGTAACTCTTACCACCTCTTGCCTTTTGCTTTAAGCAGTTAATTACATGTTCTACTTCCACTTTATGGTTATCGCTGATCTGTTTTGCTTGATTGCATAAAAGCCTCCAAAAATGTCACATATATTCCATCAACCATTTGTAGATATTTGCTGGATTCCAGAAAAAATTTATTGTACTTAAGGATTGACTGTAGTAAAATAGCTTTTTTTTTTATGGCTCATTAAACAGATTTGTAAGTTAATCTTAAATCACAGAGCGGGTGCATTGACCTTGAGATAGAAACAAGCTTGGATCACTGAGCTGATTAGTAAAGTTTAAGGATAATTAGGATAAAACGGATCAAAACGTCTTATGTGTCGATTGTCTTACCCCATATGAAGCTGCATTGTGCAAAGGTATCAATCCTCCTTTGTCCTGAGCGTTCACGTCGGCTCCATGCTCCAACAGATACTCTGCAACCTCCAAGTTGTTATAACCGGCTGGAGAGCAGAGGAGAGCAGAGGAGGGGATAGAGAGACAAGATGGAGGAGAGTGGAAACAACAAAACCGTGAAATTAGAGACAAGGAAGTCTGATAACAAATTGTTAGAATATCCGACTACGGGCTGCAGTGTGAAAACATTTTCTTGTCTGCTTCAACATGAAAAAAAAAGCTATGGAAACAACAAATTCATCATGAACACAGTGTTACTTTTTTATTCATTCCAGAAATAAATAAAAAAACAAAACCAAAAAAAAAAAAATCACATTTCTTAAAGAGATTCTAAAAGCTTGTAGGATCAGCGATATTTTACAAGTGGTGGAAATTGAAAGTGCTATAGATGAAAAAATAAACCATAAACTAAACATTTATCTATTATAAATTAACTTGTTATAGGATTAGATCAGGGGTCTGCAACCCTCACCAACCAAAGAGCCATTTCCGTTTTTAGTCCAGTTAAGTAAGACTCTATAGCTGTCATGGTCTTGGTTCTGTTCTTTACTTTGCTCCTTGTTTTCTAATTTTATTGGTTTAATTACAGTTTTGTTGTAAATTCTAGATTTGTTAGTTCTCATGTTTTTCTGTTGTCCTCTGTTGCCCTCTTGTGTGTATGTGTTCCTTTTCCCTTGGCTCCCTCGTTGTCTCCTCTCACACCTGCTCCTTGTCAGCTCGTTAGCCCTCCCTTTGTCTCTCTCTGCTATATATGCTCTCCCTCTGCTCTCATTCTTTGTTGGTTCCTTGTCTTTGCTGTCCTCCCATGCTGTTGTCCACCTACCTCGACTCTCACTGGCTCCTAGTGTTTGGTTTCCCCAGATGTCTCCATAGTTCTGGTTTGCTTTTCTTTATTAGTTGGATTTTTGCATCCCTGCCTTTGTTTACTTTTTTCTTCAATTAAATCCACAAGAAATCACCTCAGCCTCTCTGCCTCTGCATTTGGGTCCTAAACCACAACCAACCCTGACAATAGCAGTAACTTGCTCTTTTTAAAAACGAAAACTCATGAATTTTGCAAGATATTTATAAAGAATAATTTATTTCTATTTCAAGCATGCATTAAGCCAATGCTTACATTTTTTCCATAAGATATTATAAGATGGACACTTACACAAATATCTTATTTTTTTAACCTAACAACCAAAAAAAAGGTACTTTTAGTCTCATTATTCCTGAAAATACAAGAAAAAATTCTTTCTCCAACACCTGCCCTCATTCTCTAGTTCACTCAGGGACAGATGATCACTAAGGTATGAATCTCATTATTCATTTGCTGTGCCTGTTGGAGTCTGTAAGGTGTCCTAGTAGAACAAACAGATCTGTTATCGCTCTAACTGATGACACCATGATTACAGATTCTGAATATATACATAACAATGTGTTTGTTTGGCCTTCAGGCCAAACTTTGTCTCTATCTGGTGTGAGGCTACCAGACTATTCCAGATCAACTCACCTCATCTATAAACTCGACAGAAATGTTCATCTTTGAACATTTGGCAAATTAGCGCATGTTTTAAAAGTAGGTATTAAAATATGTGGTTAATATTTCAGGTATAAAGTGTACAAGCTGCCAATGCCCTCAAGCATTTGTGTAAAAGTGCTGCAAGAATGCTGGACCAAGAATGCAGCAGCAGCTCAGATGACTGTTTTTTTTCCTTTATTTTAATCTAAATTACATTTGGACAAAATATCAGTAAAAAGATCAATAAAAAAAAAAGTAAGGATCTAAATGTAGCAACATAAGTCAGGCAGCTGGACAATAATATGATATGATAATAATCTTGAAGACCTTTGCTTCTTGGAAATGTTTACTTCCTGGCTGTTAGCAAGTCGCAGCGTCAGAAAACAAAGAGTGGCTTTGACAAACTCAAAGAGACAGAATGACTGACAGAAAAAAACATAATCTACTTTTACCTTCTGACGTATTAAAGGGGACGTGTTCATGGCTGCAATCCAAACACTGCAGTTCTTACATTTTTTTATTAAATTTTTTCAAAGAAAAGAAGGGACAAAAACACACAGAGGAGGGAAACAAGAAAGAAGGAATGGACTAGAAGAAAGGCAGGTGGAGAGACAAAAGGGAGAAGGACGGAAAGATGGAAGGAGAGGTCTAAAGGAAGCACAGTAGGAAAGAAGAATGCATGATATAACCTGAGGATGCAAATATTTTCCAGATCGATTCATGGGTGGAAAATGCTGATCAAAGCAAAGTGTACAAAAGTAAAAACACTTTGGGGAGCAATGATCGTGGGAAAAACTGATTTTAATAAATATGTTTGAGGTTTTTAATTCCATCATTTCTACAGCAAAATTACTGTTTCATGGGTTCAGGTTAAGAGATGTAAGGTATTTTCTTTATGTATCCATTAGAACTTGATTTTACCATCTTTTCTAATCTTTGGTTCATTAGAAACCTTTTGACACCTGTATAACCGAACCTGTAAATTATAACCACCAATTTGATTCCCAATTCCCTTAAACAGAGACTAGTGCATCCTAAATACAAGCCCCCAGACCAAATATGAGTGCTGTGTGCAAATCAGTCCAGAGAGGAATGCTCTGATCTTTAGTTTGGAGAAACAAAAAAACCTCTCCACAGATGCATGGCCCAACACAGAAGCGTGACCTCCTCGGGACTACTCTGCAGTACATCTACACCTTATGGACAGAGGACATTCGTTTGAGGACCAAAATGTTCACATTTTGGATAAAGAAAATAGGTGGTTTGAATGGAGCGTGAAAGAAGCCATCTATGTTAAGAAAAAACAAGCTTAAACAGAGCGGGTGGACTCAGATTTAAGCTGTCAAAAACCTACAATTCAGCGATTGAGTTGATTCCTTCTTTCATCATTGCTACCCCCACCCCCTTACAGATGACGCCTATTCAGCCAGACCAACAATTACCTCTAACGACCCCCCTTTAAGAGACATAGACAGGTATTGGGTATTACAGGCTAAAAAAGAAGCCAAACAACCCCAATTCCAAAGGGGTGGACCTGTTCGTCCGGTTCCATTTGCATGTTTTCTAAGCCAAAACTCAACCCTATATCTGAAATTTTGAATTGGAAAAAGCTCCCTGGATGGGAAGCGAAAAGTCTTTAGAATTGGAAACAAAGTCCAATGGAATGTTTTTTGACCTTTTTGGAATGACTATGACCTGGATGACTGAGAATCTTCACCACCACTTTTCGTGGGATATTACCTGCCAGGTGCAGCGGCGTTGAGTTGCGTCCCTGCGTGTCCCGACAGTTGATGTTGTCCGGGCTGCATAGCTTCTGTACCCGAGCGAGGCAGCCTTTCTTTGCAGCGTCCAGCAGCGCAGCGTCTCCTCTCAGCAGGTCCTGGATGTCCGTGTCGCCGTCTTTCACCAGATCCAGGGGCGTGTTACCGTCTCGGTTCTTTTTGGTTGGATCTGCTCCATGCTAAAGGTAGGGAAGCCCAGGGATTGAGTTTACAAAAGTTAAAAAAGAGGCCAACGTTTTAGTCTACATTTGGTGAATCTCATTATTCAGAAAAGCATGAAAATAAAAACTCCAATCTAAAAATAGAAATGTTTCAAATGCCAGAACCACCACTCAAATAAGAATAAGATGGTGACCGGTGATGAGTAAGATGAAGACATGAGAATTTTACAAAGGAGTAGATGAGAAAGAGGAGGGAATATAAAAAGCAGAGAGGTGCACACGAGATGCTCAGTGAAGCAGAAACCACCAGGGAGGGAGAGAAAGCAGACGCTCTCATTCCTCAGCTTTTCCCAGGCTTTCAGTTTCACCTGTCACTTCATCCTAAGCTTTAAAATGTCCTTATTAAGGCTGAATGTAGTGGGACCACTCCCATGGGTGTCTGTTGGAGTTCTGGACCTGCCATTCATCCATCTTAGACACCTGGATTCAAAGCTGTTTGGATCCCAAAATGATTTATTCTATGTTCAAGAAAATTACAGGAGAGAAAATATTTCAAACTAACACTGAAAAAAATGCCTTAATAACCTGCAGCTACATGGAATCAGGAGTAGAAAGCATCTATGTAGAAGGCTTTCAAACATAGGAATACTGTACAGTGGTAGTAACATGATGCTGTGGGACTGTTTAGCTGCCAATTGAAATCGTTTACTGCAAATAAAATTGGGGAAAATTGGGAGGAAGGGCGATGAAAAGCTGTGAGGGATTAATCCCCTCCTGGCTACCGCTGCAAACCGCCACACACTAAGGAGGCATTTGTTTGCCATTAATGCGACAGACTTACTCTACTCTTCATATTTCCCCAGAATTATCCGCTCCAACTGCATGGTGCTGTTTGATTCCATCTAATAATCTTTATGAAAGCAATTCAGGCCAAATTAACCCTTTATAGGGTGAAATACTTTGAAAATCAGAATTTTAAGCCAATAGTGTTATTGGAGTCCAGGACGAGACCTTATTACCTTTGTAACGTTTAAAAAATACGGATATTTTGATGGAAAAATTAATCAAAATAATAACAAGAAATGCCAACTTGAAAACTAACAAAAGTGTTTCTGTAAGAAAATTATGAAAAACACTTTGAGAGTGAAAGAAACATTTTTTTTTGGGTATAACATTAACTTAGAGGCATTAATGCTGATACTGGTACTTGTGTTTTTTAGCTTATAAACCTAAATATAATTGTTAACTAGGCTTATTAACTTTTTAACTTAACTTTTTAACTTTTCAATTAACTTTTCACCTTTTTTTTTGACTTAATTTTTTTTTCAACTTAATTTACAGTAGGTAAATATATCATTCAAGAGCTCATCTAATTGGTCAAATGCCAAAATAAGATGTACAGCCATGTATTAGTATCTTTGCTGAATGGCTAGATATAGATCTTGTGCTTCTAGAACTCATTGAGGGATGGGGGGGACTCCATTTGTAAGGGTTATGCAAGTGATCAAAAATGGTAACTTGCCCTATCAAGGGTTGAGGTGACATTTTTTTTATTTATGTCTGGACCTGAACCAGGACTGTTAATGAACCTTCAATCTATTTCAGTCTCTTACTCCTTTCCTTCTGCAGGAGGCAGAAGCTGCCCTATGCAGCCTTGGCAGTCTTTAACAAACGTCTGCATAAAGTTATCAGTGACATATGACGGAAAACACGCAGTTAGAAGGGTTGAGCCAATCAGACTGGGGTAAAAATGTCTTCCACATTAATGAAACATCTACAGATTTAGCAACCCTCTGCTCACAACATAATCACAGCAAACATTTTAGGAAATGGAGAGAGGCTAAAGGAGATGTGGAAATTTGATGTTTTTCATCAAAACTCTTGGCGAACATCATCAGTTCCAGTTTCTTAGGTTTATCCAGAAACATTAACTGTCCTACCGACATAAGCTATAAGACTAGATTCAACTTCGGTAAGTTTGCTTCTCCTTCAAAGTCATCTTGATTTGCTGAGCAGAGGCAGGTTTCTATGGGATCTCAGCTCCTGCCTGAAGCAGATTTAATCATCCAAAACAGCAAACCTGCATTAAAAGACCTGAATTAGGTTTGAAGGAAAAAAGGATTTGTAAAAAACAAACCTTTAACAGCAGTTTGCAGATCTCATATTTGCCCTTCGCTGCTGCTTCGTGAAGCGGCGTGAACTTCCACAAGTCGGCCACATTGACAGAGGCGCCGTGTCGGACCAGCAGTTCGGCCACCTCATAGTGACCGTATGAGCAGGCGTTATGAAGGGGAACCAGGCCGCTGCAGGAGAGGTGGTTATAGATGACTAACAATCTCTAAGAACATAAAACGGGATATTTTATTCCAATCTTACACACCCTTTATCCTTAGCGTGCACATCAGCCCCGTGGTGCAGCAGGTACTCCACCACTGACACTCGGTTGTAGCCGGCAGCGAAGTGGAGAGGAGTGGAGTGCCGTCCTTCAAGATCTCTGCAATTCACATTCTGAGCAGTACACAGCGACTGCAGACGGACAGGAGAGGGAAGAAAGAGTATGTCAATATAAGCGGCGTGCACAGTAAAACTAATACAGACACAGGCTTGGAGAGTGATTGGAATAACGCATTCAGAGAAACCTTTTGGACTTTAACTCGGATGAAAACAAGAAGCTTCACAATAAGAAATACATATGATTTTTAACATTATTTGAATGTCTCTGAATAAAGCAGAAAAACACATGAATCCCTCTTTTTGAGGGGAAAAAATTTGTTTGTGTTTCTTTTTTCATTAACATCAGGGTGTTAAACCCACAGTTCAGCAGGACTTTATGGAAACATCTTTCCACTTGGTGTGGAGGAACCAACAGATGTTTAACAAAATCGATAAATCTACAGGAGACTAACAGCTGGATGTATGAATAGCGGATAACGAAACAGATCCTCTTTAGGTCATTTAAATAATGTATGAATGAATGAAAAGATCAATGAATAGCAGAATATCCATGTTTTAATGTTAATCCTCTCTTCCTAAAGTAGGTTCAGAAATTTACCTTTTAAATACATTTACTGACAGGATAAATTTAGCTCTTAACAAAAAGATACGCAAATCATTCTAGAAATACAAACATTTTTAAATATCCTGATTTATTTTTCTAAATTTATTTGGATCTGAAAGATATTTTGCTCCAACTTTAAGATCCTTCAGGCCTCACCGGTCTGTCAGTAACACTAGCTGAGCTACTTTCGGCTCAGAAAAGTTTAGTGTAAACAAGTGTCATCAAGGACAGCGACGGTTTCTAAACGCATACAAAATTTACGGATGACAGTATTTGCATCATACCTTAGGTAACATCCAGTGGGTTACAATAAATGTCTGCTGATCTGTCAAATCCTCAGAATTTATGGCCTCACAGCCTTTTTTGACCCATTTAACAACTACTGTCAATGAATGAAGGTGAAAACAAATCAAGCGTCAGTTTTCCTCTCTTACTGCGGAGCTGTGTGTGTTTCTGCAGTTTTTTTGTTCGCTATTATTGAAAAAGAATGAAGTGTAGAAAGGTTAATTTCAATCATGAGAATAAAGGTTTCGTTATTCTTAAAATCAAACAGGTAGAAAAAAAAACAAAAAAAACCCTTCAACTGAGATAGAATAATCAATTGGCATTTATCAGAGCCCTTTGGCCAGAACGCCTCGGGAGTAGAAACAACAGCTGCAAAGGTCAGGACATTGTTATTTTTTATTTTAGAGACGTGTTAACAGCTGAGTACACAAAGACGGACCCCATCAAGCGTGCATGATTAGAACATCGTCACTCAGCTTTTTGAAGGAGTTTGCAGCAGGTTAGGAGTCTGTTAAAGGATTTAAAGTCAGTTTGTCTGAGCTCATTCACAATGAAGATGGACTGCAAAATAAACCCCGAAATATCCTAATGGAAACTTAAGCAGAGTTGGGCTAATGTTTATACAGAAAAAAAAAATCCTTTGTTTAATTTACATAAGAGGTGAACAAAAAGAAAATCTTTAAAATTAAAGTATGAAGGCCAAAGAAAACAAAACCCAGAACTTCTCCAATGATGTTTTTGGACAGGTCGTCTGACAGCAGAACATAAACCATATTTAGAATAAATCAAATATCCATTTGAAGAAAAAGAAACCTCTATTAACTCTGTGAAGCAAAGAGCAGGAAGTGTCATGGTTAAAGGAAGATTTCACGAAGCAGACTAGGCTCAACTCCTGCAGAACGGAAATAAAGAGCCGATGAAGTGCAGCTCTTACTGCTCGTCACTAAGGATCCGTCCCGGAAGCACGATCCGTCCTGCGCATGCGCGAACAGAATAACTTCCGGGTAGGTAATACTTTGTTTTCTTACTTTTTTACTCTTTTAAATTTTTCCGGTGGGTTTTGAATATTTTGTATTTGTGTAAATATTGCATATTCTAAAAATGAAAAAAGTATAACACTTAAATAGCCATTTGAGCTTTACTCTGACTGCTCTGAGCATTTCAAATGATAACGTGACGTAATACAACGGAGAGAGTGTAAAACGTATCCATTTCCTCAAGAAAAGTCTTCAATATTTTCTATACAATGTTTTAGCATTCTGTAATGTTTTATGTAAATAAATAATAAATATTATTCTGCCCATCTTATTCTGCTAGCATCCTTTTGTGGAGCTAGCATCCTTTTGTGTGTGTGTCTGCACCCCTGCACTTTTGACTGTCCAAATACAATGTTACGCTACATTACACAGCCATTCATCCAGCACTAGGACCAAGCGGAAAAGCTAAAGCTGCCCTGAGTTTAGACCGCCCACAAGCTCTTGATTGGCCCACCGTCTTTTCTTGTGTGAAAGGCTGTCGCCGCGGTCACTCCTGAGAAGCTCACTTTACAAAGCGGTGATGCTCCGCTGAATCGGGTCTTTGATTGGATGGTCACACACCCTGAAGTTAGTTATATTAAAAATACTTGCGTCGCCCCCACCTCTGAAATCAAAATTTCTTCCATGACTCACATACCCACTGAAAAGCACAGCCTTGGCAGAATTATGGTCCCCCAGCTGCTACAGAGCATTAATTCACTTCTCACAGACCTCTATATTCTCTTTCCATTACCGTAATTTTCGGACTATTAGCCGCACCTGAACATAAGCTGCAGAAGCTAAATTGCATGATTTGTACATATACAAGCCGCACCGGACTATAAGCCGCAGGTTTTTTATGTTTAACACAAACTGTCTTGCGCTCGCAATGTCCGTCTTTCTCGCCGTCGTTCTGTCTCATACCACTCGCGGTAGAAGTCTGCTTCCGGAGGACCTCAGCATTCTCGCGCACGCGGCCACCGTACTTGTGTGTTAAAGCAAATGTACCGTCAACGTGGTGGATGGTAAAATCCATAGATTAAGATATTACCCTAGTTAGCTGTAAAAGTCCATAGATAAGCCGCATTGTTATATAACCCGCAAGGTCAAAAAATGGGGAAAAAGTCACGGCTTATAGTCCGAAAATTACGGTATTTCTTTTTTTGAAACAGTCCAAACAAAAATTAAAATTCCTAACCTCTAAGAATCTAAACATTAACCTGGACTTAAAATCATGACGAATATGTCATGGGTGTTTATCCCTCTAGCTCAGAGTTTCTTATTTACCGATACTTTTGTGACTTAGACCGAGTTCAAATTATAAGTCGGTAAAAAGAAACGCAATGTTAAATAAATAAAAGCACCTTGACAGTATCCAGGTCTCCTGCTTTGGCAGCTTCCAGAAGTCTGTAGTCCACATCTGAGTTTCTCACTGGGACGTTCTCTGCAGAGGAGCAGAAGATCAATGGAGGCTGTGAAGCAGCATATGCTTTGGACAAACATTAGTAGGAGGACTGAACAAAAAAACCTCAAACTATGAAAAACATGTTTCAGGACGGGAAGAGGGAATATATCCTGATCTCTTTTCACACAGTTAAAGTGTGAATGGATTCAGACATGGGCAATGATTCATTACAGCGGATACATTTTGTACTTTCCTTTATGCTCATTAGACAATGATGTAAAAACAAGAATAATTATCAGGGGTTTAGACCAGATTAAGTCTAATTAAGTTTAATTATGACATTATAAACGAACATTTTAATCAGAAAAAGAACTTGTTATATGGTGTCTCTCCAATCCCTAGTCGGCTCGCTCAGAGCCTGATTACCTACCACTTTCACAGAGAAAATATCGATATCGACCTTTACAGAACAGTTCCGGTTAATCCTCCTATCAGCAGCTGATGCTTAGCAACCAAACCCCAGCACGTCCTACACGTGTACTCTTCCAGCTACCACGCCGCCCACCCACACAAAGCCCAGCATACCGTTGAGGATTTGCTGCACAGCTTCATTTCCCATCTGAGCGGCGGTGAAACCCTGCAGTGACACCAGCGTGGCGTCCGCCCCGTATCCTAACAACAGCCTGCAGGTCTGTAGGTGGCCGGCGAGCGCTGCACGGTGCAAAGCCGTCTGACCCAGCGTGTCGAGGGCGTTGACCTGCACACACAAACATCTCACTGTTAGGATTTTTCAAAGAGCCGCCTCGGTTTCTTTAATTAAATGTCACAGAAACTTTTCCTGTGCAAACGATGGAGATCATGTGGAGGAAATTCACCTTAAAATAAAAAAAATATATATAGAAATCTTGTCAATTAACAATAAATTTTAGGAAACTCGAGGAACTCCTTTTAAAATTATAAAAAGAGTTAACATGAAACATAAAAAAAAAGAAAAAAAAAAAGGTTTGGATATAGACATTTCATGGAGAGAAGATGGCAGCTTATCCATTTATCAGCTAAAGAATGACTCACTTACCTTTGCACCATGTTTCTGAAGCACCTCCATAATGTCATTATGCGCCCGCTCTGCTGCCACATGAAGAGGTGTCATGAAACTAGGGAGGATAGGAGACACAACAAGGTAAAGATCAACCTCCTCTGACTGAGCTGCAGTTACACATCTTCCTCTTTTCCAACACTGCATCCTCATAGATTTAAATTGAGATAAAATATCTCTGTTCCCCAGTGCAGCCTTATGGCAGGCTGCAATGTTTACGTCTTCATCACTTGTTTATTTTCATTTTGAAGTGTGTGCAATTACTACAAATGTTGGCAAAGGAAAAACAGGCCATGCTACAATGAAGACAAATATGAATAAAAACAAACATGTGCCAAATCTTATGGATTTTAGTCTAAAATTAGCATTACTTAGTCCTAGATTCTAATTACATTTAAAAATTCTCAAATTCCTAATTTGGTCCAATTAAGAAAAACATATATTTTATTGAATTCTGCCCTTTCAGTTGTTATACACTGATGACAGCAAAGTCATAGGAGGGGTGTGTGTGGTTTTAAAGTCCTTAAAAAAATAGTTGAAGAGCCAAAGAAGGGCTTTACTTGAAAAGACTAGTGTGGGTAAAAAAAAAAAAAAAAACATTGTTATTAGGGCTGGGTATTTTCGCCAAAGTCCTGAATCGATTCGATTTTTATTCATTCAGTTCTAAATTGATTAATTTCAATTCGATCTGTTTTTACAATAATGAAAGTGGTTCAACTGTGTTTCAAAACACTCATGTATTTTATTTTTTCCTGTCATATTAAACACAAAGTGCAAACTTGTAAATCGGACAGTTTAAACTTCAGATGTGAAAAAAAACTGTCTCAAAATTGCAAACTTGTTTGTGAAAAGTGAAAAGGCCTCACTTGAGCAAACAGACGTGACACAGTGGGGACACAACAGACATGCATGAGCTGAATTATCTCCACTGCACAAACCATATTTGCAACGTTGTCTGTAACAACTACAGGGTGTTTGATGGTCAGCCTCCATTTTTTAATGTCTTCAATCAACCTATTGGCTAAATTTGCAGCTGTCTGGCTTGAAGTAATTTGAGTGCATCTTTCCTGCTCATTTGAATGTGAACGTCACGCGTGTCACTATAAAACTAATCTATCTCATTTCCTAGACATCGATTTTGCAAAAATGTAAAGGAATCGATTCAAAATCGATTAAATCGATTATTTTACCCAGCCCTAATCGTTATCCTTAAAACATTAGAGTTAGAGCATTAGTTAGACAAAACCTGTGAGCAAGAGGATGAAAAATCCTTAGAAAAAAAAAAAAAAAAAAAAAAATAAAATACATATGGTTGAAAAGGGTTTTTAAAAGTCTTTGTACCGATCCTGGACCAACATCACACTGTATTCATTAATTCCTTAAAAAACACTGGAGACCAAACTGTTACTGTTTATCAGATCAAAAAAGAAATCTCTGATTGTCTCCTCTGAAATAAATCAGCTTTGGGGCAAATCTAAAATTAACTCTTTGTATTCATTAACAGCACAATAATGTGAACAGAAAACTCACTCCTTGTTCTTCTCATTGACGTTGGCACCTTTCCTCAACAGCAGCTCTGTGACCTGTTTCCGTTTGGGGTGAGGTGAGGCGACGGCGCAATGCTAACAAACAGAAACAAAAGCAGAGAGAAGAAATCAGCAGATAATTCAAGGTGTCAGCCTGTGAGCGGAGCAGGTTTCGATCTCACCAGCGCCGTTTCATGTGTGTGGGGGTGTTTGAAGTTGATGATCTCCAAAGCGAGGGTCTTCTTCGCTTTGGTCATGTCTGCTTCTCGAGCCGCTTGAAGCAGCGAGTGGCCCTTAAACTCATCTGAAGGCACATTGAGAGCAAATAAACATCAAACCTCTTTTCGAATTTTAAAACCGTTTAATCTGAGCACAGCTTATTTGGGGGGTTTTAATATAGAGCTAAAGCAGCATCTGTTCTTTAAAATCTATTATCTGCTGTAGCTCATCTGGAATAATCCTGGAATCTATTCTTACTTTTCCGTTTTACGACAACAGTATGTGTTGCTTTGTTAAACAGTTTAAACAGCAAACAATGTTTTTAAGTGCAAAAGAGGAACTAAGTCAAATAAAAAAAAAATAATTTCAGGTAATAACAGATATTTTCAAGGTTTAGGCATAATTTAAAGAGACAGTTGTTTTAAAACAACAGCTGTTTCACCAGCTACGCATTCAGCTAGGCTCACATGTGAGTCTCTCCTTCAGCTCAGGAGTTGGAGCCATGTCCACAGAGCTTTTACTATGGCAGTTCAGCAGGGTGGGATCAGCTCCGTGGCTCAGAAGAAGAGAGCAGACCTCGACTCGGTTTTTGGAAGCCGCTTCATGTAGAGGTGTAAACTGCCACAGATCCATGGCGTTTACACAAGCTCCATGCTACAAATGAAACACAAAAAAATGGAGGAGTGGATCCTTAATGCCTTTGAACAAATGTATTAATTACATTTTCATTTCGCAAAAAAAGAATCTATTGATGTGATTGTTTGTTTGAGAACTCTTACCTTTAGCAGCAGTTCAGTGACTTCATAGTGTCCATAAGAGCAGGCATTATGTAGAGGCACAAGACCACTGGAAAAGATAAACATGAGGAACTGTTTAGTAAAAATGTATCTTAAATGATGTTTCTCTTGAATTTATAAAGCATTTCCAAAGGTCGTAACAATGCTGCTCTGAATACTGGAACAAAATATATTGAGGTTTTCCATCCAATTGTTAGAAAAGTAAAACAACACTGAGCCCAGTGGACTACATATCTGGGGTTTTGTTAAACAACAAAATTATTTTTCTAATTTGCAAAAACCTACGGTTGCATAGGTGCAAACTCGCAGCAAATGACAAAAAAACGAGATGTAAAAACATTTATGATGCAAACTCCAAAACATCAAGTATCATTTTCTTTCTGAAGATGCAGCATTTTGCATTTGCTCGCAGTTTTTTGTTTGCGGTTGTAGCATTTTTTGTTAATTGTAGTTTTTTTCTTCCTATTGTTAGTGATTACAGCAATTCATGTTTGCAGTGTTTTTCTTTTTCCTTTGTTTTTGTGTTTGCATATTTTGGATATTGCATCATATGTGTGTTTTCAGCCATTTGCTGCCATTTGCACCTGTTTGCAGTTTGTTTCGCCTTTTTTTGCTGCATTTTTCTGTTGCATTTGTTTTGTGCTTGGGTGTTCTGGAATTTGCATCACATGATTGTGACAATAAAAGTTGTCTAAGTTTTTGAAACTATACATCATTTACTATTTGTTTGCACCTTTTGACCTGCATAAAAAAATCACATAACATCTGCATTTCTTTAGTACTGAAATTACCTCATAAATGTTAACAGTTATTCTCAAATTTCTGTTGTTATTTAACGTCCGCTAATGTCAAAGACAAAAGAGACAGCAAGCAAATGAGAGGCTAAATAAGGAGCAGATTTCTGAACAGTCGTCATCTCTCACATTTGATTGCAGGGTGGGAAACTGCTAGCTAAATGGTCTGTTAGTGCTCTCCTAATTGATTCATCTATATATTGTTTTATCATCTCAGCCTTAAGGTGATGTTGTGCATCAAGCTCTTCTGGGAAACCCGACTCCTCCCTCCAGGCTGCACTTAGGATCTTGCAAAGATCTTCTAATGGAATGAGGTGTTTAAACAGTCAAGGTCTTTGACAATAAGCCAGCTAATCCATGTCATGATGTACGACACCACATTGTTTAATTGGGGCCGTCATGATGAGACAGAAAGGAACGGTTCCCTAAATGTTCGCAAAAAGTTAAAAGTATGAACTTATGGATTCCCAAAGTCAAACCCACACCATAACCATCTCCTCTGCACCAAGCTTTACACCTGATATAGAAGAGTCAGGCAGGTGTGGCCAAATATAGCGTTGTTTAGTGGATCATCAGAGTGCGATGATTCGTCACTCCTAAGCATATCCCTCCACTGCTCATGTTCACTGGTGGAGAGCTTTATTTTACCGTTTTTGTAGCTTCACGTTGCATTTGCTGATAAGACTTAGATGCAGCTGTTATGCCATTATGAGTCATCCAATAAAACTCTCTACACACAGCTCTTTAAGGTAATCTGGAGGCCACATGAAGTTTGCAGGGCTGGAGCTGCTGACTGCATAAAGTTTACAACCTGTATGGGGGGATCATGACTAAATAATAGCCTTGAACTGTTTGGTTATAAGAGAAAGGTTTTAAGGTTTCCTGATGTGTAATAAAATTAATTTAATCTGTTTTCTTAAATATTTTTACAAATAAAAAAAAATTAAAAATCTTATTTCTTTTCTTATAAAATGAAATAAGTCTTAAAACCAAAAGAATAATGTGCTTCTTTCAACAACTGTGGACAACATCAATGAGAGGCGCTTTCTGTCTTTGCCTACAACTTGATTTAAATAGCTTTTGTCATGCTTACCCCTTGTCCTTGGCGTGGACGTCAGCTCCATGCTGCAGTAACAACTGAACTATCCTCACCCTGTTGTATCCTGCTGCCAGGTGGAGAGGAGTGGACTTGAAAGAGACAGAGGGGAAGAAAAAATACCATCAGGCAGGGAAAGAATGGAAGAAAAATGGCTAAAAAAAGTGCAGTAAATGTCAGCCAATAGGTTTGTTCTACAGCGGCTGCTGATAAAATGCTAATTCAGCGACAGTGTGTCTCTGCAAGAACAAATAGGTCTTTATCCCAACTGAATCTACAGCCAGTAGGTCTAAGAATCATTTCCTCGATAAGCAGATGAAAAGCAGAACCTCTCCATCCATTAAGATAGGACAGATGAAATACATCCAGCACCATATGCTGCATTTCCTCAGTTTGTTCTCTGCAAAGCCCATTCTTCCCCAAACCTGGAGCAACACCCAGACTAAAGGAGAAATCCTACGGCATTGGGAATGTTCCAGTTTTGTAGAGAAACTGCCTGCAGGCCATGACATTTCTCAGCACTGCATTCACCACAGAGAAAACCATTATTTTTTTAACCTGAATCCAGCAGCAAGAAGTAGGAAACATAAGATTAATAAGTATTTAAGTATTTAAAACGAGAATGAATCAATTCATAGGAGAAAATGAAACTAAAACTCTGTTATGTACTGTATGGAGCAGAAAATCTGGCAACTCCTTTATGCCTGCTGACTTGGAGAAAAAGTCCATTAAAATTATCTTAAAAGTTGAAACAAGGCCATCGTTTCCCCTTAAAAGCCACAAAAACGTGCCCAGAATCACAAACATTTTTCTCTGTGCTTTCAAAGCGGAAACATAACAATTTTAGGCCAGAAAATTAAAAGGGCATGGTGTCTAAAAATTGTTTTTTTTTTAAGACCCATACTGGTTATTTTAAAATCGGTCCAACTGATCCTTGATCTGGTTTTTTGGGACTGATTCTTTAAGCCAATATTACTTTATCTTCCTCCATTTTTAAGATAAAAGTGATAACAAATGTCAATGTATGTCTGACACACAAAAAGTATTTAAAAACTCAAACAAATCAAATTAGGAAACAGTGCTCTGTTTACAAAAGCTCAGGTGTCACAATGTTTAGCAATACTAAGTTCCTATAAAGTAGATCTAACTCCAGTAGTTTTATATTGTATACTTAAAGTTAATTTAAGCCTCTATTAACTTTTCATTCCTGCATATTTGGGGTATAATTGAGATGTGACATGCAGGTCCTTTTCTGTCAGTCCCTTTGAAGTTGTTGAGTTTTTTTTTTTTTTTTTGTCATCAAAAATTTGGGAATGGCTGCAAGAAAATACTTTCTCAAACTATTTTTTTCTAAACTTGCTCATATATCTACAGTTAATGCAATAAACCCAGGTTTATCATGATTCCTTCTTCCATCCTAGCTCTATATGAACATGCAAACATGTATTTAGTTTATGGGCTTCCCTGACGATAATTAAATAAACTGAGCATGTCGTATGTATTCCTTGGCAGAGATAATACGGCTCATGAAATCTAAATAACCACGGCTGTTGATTCGCTCACACTGAGTGTGGCAAAACAAACTCAGTATGAGGCTATAATAAGAAGACATTCATTCAAACCAAGATATCACAAAGCTTACACAATATCTTAGCCTGTTGGGTATTTATTTTTTTTTAGATTTAGACAAGGAAAAGCCATCTATTTCTGATAGTAGTCGGTTTGTCCCAACAGGGACACTTCTCTGCTTTTAGCAGCCATGCTTTTCTTCCACAGCTTCCTTTATAAAGGGATGAGTTGGTGATGAAAACACAGTTGTAAAAAATCATAACGTCAGTCATCATACCCTATGAGACTACAGACTGACTCATCTGACTTTAGAGTAAATATTTAGCTTGGCGTAGGACTATTACCATACAAGGGTAAATAACTAAGGAGGAGTCATGATTAGGGCAAGCAATTATTTCAGATTAATCCTGATTAATCGATTATTGAAATAATCTTCAACTTAGCAATTAATTAATCACTAAGTGGAGTATAAACTGTAAAATATGCCTTTAGCTGACAGAGCAACCCAATTAGATATATCAAAATTGTTTAAAAAAATATATAAACATTTTTAATTTAAGATTTAAAAAAAAAAGTTTTAATCTGTCAATATGCTCTATCCAGAACTCCACAAGTGAAAAAGTCTAGTTCCACCTGGTTTAATTTAGCAAAAAATCTTCTTTAAGGAACATTTTGATCAGATTAGAAATCAATTAACCCTAAAAAGAATCGACAGATTAATCGATTTGCAAAAGAGTTTTTAGTTGCAGCCCTAGTCATAATTTCACATTTTTTAAACCTGAAATTTCCGGATTTGTTTGTTCTTTAACAGACAACTTTTAAGGTCTGAATAGCTGCTTTTCATGCCAGCATGGAGGGGGAATGGCTGCACCGCAGTTTAGATAATGGACAAAGACACGGTTGGATTAGGAACGGACTAAAGTCTGGATGGATAATCCTTTATTCTAACAACATTTTTAGGTTTATACGCTCTTCTTTAAACAATTTGTAAATTTGATCTGAGAAAGGTCCTTTACAGTGGTGGGCACTTATTGTATTCTTAACAATTATGCAGATAATTTTCTAGTAGTCATCACAATTTTGATTTGATGTCTAAACAATAATTTAAAATTAGTGATGATAAAAAAAATGGGTGAATTGTGAATTTTATCTTTTATATTTTTCTTCTTTCAGTGTTTCCATTAGGGCATGGAGAATATGATTAAATGCGGTTACTTCTGGATGTTCAGTGGTATAAATCACACTTCTTAATGTAACGCATGTCTCAAAGATTCCCATTTTAAACATATATATATATATTTTTTTTTTAGGAATAGTGTTAGTGCTTGTTGAGCTGTGGTTACTGTGGCATGATTCAGAGCTATACAGTTACCAACACTGACTCAAATGAATCAATAAAGAGTGTATTTATAGTCAATTCTATCATAATCACAATAGTATCAAAAATATTGCTAGCCCTAGTCCTAGTCCCAAATTAAATCTGAGGCGTAAAACAGGGGCCAAAAAAAGATAAACTCATCGACAATCTTTTGTTGGGTTCGCCAACAAAGGTTCTTCAAACCCTGAGACATATTTTAATAAGAGTAGGAAAAAAGATGCATCTGAATAAGTTAGAACATTACCGGCTAGTTTATTTCACAAATTTAATGCAAAAAAGAAACAAAATAATTTGTGTAAATTAGAGGATGATGGTTTAAAGCAAAGGAATGCTCACCATTTAGATTCCAAACCATAAGGCTTCCTAAGAAGATGCTCATGCACTGTACAGTGTATTAACCGATTACTTTGGCTGGGCTCCTTTTGCATGAATTACTGCCGGAATGACGTGTAGGATGGAGGCAATCAGTTTGTGGCTCTACTAAGGTGTCAAAGAGCTTTAGCAACAGACTTCAGCTCATCTGACATGTTGCTTTTGGTATCGCTAATCTTTCATCTTTCATGCAAAGATGTCTGTGGGGTTTAGCTAAGAGGAGCCTGTTATTCATTAATCACATGGATGGTCATTAAACCTGGTGCTGGTATTTTTGGGGAGTGAAGCGAATCCAAGTTCTGCATTTTGCATATCTGGCAAAAGGACAGCATGAAGTGCCATCATTTTTTTTTGTTTTTTTAACACCTGCCTTTACTTTGTAAATGATAAAACAGAGCTGACAAAACCAGCAGATGACATGGTTCTGAGTTCCGGGCTCTAGGCATTAAGCAAATCTAACAAAAACACAATTATACAATTCAATAAAATGACTAATAAATCTATAGTAGATATGTCATCCACATTTTTGGCTGGCATTGCTCTAAGAATGTTACATAACGCTCAAATTTACTGAGATCTCTGTATGTTTCCAACTCAGGACAAGTCCTGATGCCCACCAAGCTTCAGAGCAAAACACTGAAAAATAAATTATCTTCAACCATCTCTCTGCTGCCAGCTCAGGGGATCATCTGAAAAACAGCCGCAGCAGCAGCGGCCAGCAGGAGTGAGGCGGTGCTGCAGGGACAGATGGCGTAGGCATACTTACAGGATGTGACAGCAGCGTTTGGAAGAAGCAGGACACAGTAAGCACTTTCTTAACATCCTCATATCAAATAGTCTAGAAGTGCATCTATACTTTAGTACCTTTTATTTCAAGTTTGAATATACATGAACAGCAATCAAAAACTTAAAAAAAAGAAAAACAGCACCTTGATGCATCTTAAAACATGAGATACTATTATGCCAAGAGTTACATCACCATGCAAGGGTTGCCAGGGTCAGACTGAGTAATTTAAGCCCCGCCTCTTCAATCTGGCAAGGCTGTTTGAGCTGGTGCATAAGTGTATGTAACCAAGCCTGCTGCCTCTCATAAACCACAACTGGTTTAACTGATTTTTTTTATTAAATCAAGCAGGGCAAGATGCTTGTCATATAAAACTACAGGCAGGCATAAGAGATGCCAGAGGAGAAAAAGATCAAATGTTTTTTTCTTCTTAAATGAATGCTGTAACAGGCATTGGGCAGAAGCCCTGCTGTGAGCAAAAACAGGCAGCTTTTACTGCCTCTGTCTTTACACACAGAGACACATTCTGCCTGCGCCAGTTTCGCCAGAAGATCAGATTAGGCCGTTTACACAATTGCACGAAATGAATATTTCTCTCAATGTTCCATCTTACATAAGAGACTGGTGCACTGAAAATCCTTGGAGATGTGACAGGAGAGTATTCAGTTTGACACACTTTGAATTTATTGGATGCTTTGGCTCGGTTTTCTCTTCATTATTCAAAGGAGAACACAAACAAACGTGTTTCAAAAGAAAAAAACGTCACTGTCAACATCAGAAACAACCTAATCTGTGATATTAAATGCATAGAAGTTAGAAAACATTACTTTAAAAATATATATATATATATTTATACTTTATAGAAGATAATTTTACAGAAGTCAGATTGAGATGATTGATTGAGCGTTTGAAGAAAGGAAGGAAGGGAAAAATGTGCGGATGGATGTCCTGACGAAGGGCTGACAGGAGGAGGAGGAATGGATGGAATCATCAACTGTTTAAAAGATAAATAGACACAAAGACGGATGAAGGAACTGATTAAATTGATTGACAGCAAAAACAAGGACAGATTGACAGATGGAACAATTGTGGATCAATAAGCGAGCCAATTAATGGGTAGATAACCCTGGGTGGAAAGAAGGATGGATAACCAGACAGCAGGACAACTAGAAAAACAACTGGATGGAAGGATGGACAGAACTGCACATGGACGGATATAGTGTTTAAAAGATGGCTGGATGGAATGATTGAAAGGGAATAAGGTCTTGAAATTTCCAAACTACCAATCCCAGGCTAGCAAGATTACGTCTCTGCATAGCCAATGGCCCACTGAACAACAATAAAAAAGTAACCCTCCTCTCCTTGTTTTAATCATCTAAAAGCTTTTCTGGATGGCAGGAGAGGAGGAGGAGGAGAAGAGGACGTAAAGAAAGAGATAAGGGATGCAGAAGAAGTGGACAGCTTTCAATTATGTTTAGGAAAAGTAACCTCCCAGCCTTTCTTCATGTCTTTAATCAGACCTGGCCTAGAAACTGCAAACCTAAAGATGTGGTCATCTTATCTCCCATACAGATAGATAATCAAAATACTGATAGGATATTTTACCTACAGCTGTGTACTATCCTTCTGTTTACCAGGTTTCCTCAACCCTCCTTACATCCGACTTTTTCCCTCCCTCTCCCACTTTTTACGAGCATGTCAAGCTGTTTCCATGACAACGGTGACGGCTAGCTGTCAGTAGTTGCCATAGCAATAGGAAATGATGTATTGTGGAACGGTGGGTGGATTTGGCCCATTCTATTTAGTGCTGTTAGTGCACCCCCCCCATTTTTCAGATCCCACAAATGATTCAGCCTCCCTGTTCCCTCGAACGACCTCAGTCCAACACATAAACTACTACTTACTACTAAAGGACACACACACACACACACACACACACACACAGACTGAAACAGTTCTAAGACCTGGGTCAGGGCTGGAGAATGTTTCTTCACTGGTTCCTTCAAAGATGCAGCTAATAGGTCTTTGGACGCATTATAAAGCACTAAAAGCATCTCTGTGTAAATGTTTGATGTTTAGAATAGAACATAATGACTTAAAAGCAGATGCCATGCCTCTGACTTTTAAGCTTTTTAGTGCAAAACTAACAAAAACAGAATCATACATTTGAATAATAGGATTCTGTATAGGGTGACATCAACATTTTCACTTTGAGAAAAAAAACAAACGGTACAGGATGTTCAAATTCTTTGAGAAGTGGAAGACATTTTTCTACAGAGGGTCTTAAAAATTTCACAAACCCTGTAAAAATTCCAGAATTTTGAGACTCAAAAATCTTTGTAATAAGATTAGAAGCATAAGCAATTTCCAAAATTTCCACCCTTATAAAAAAAGATAAATATTGTGCATCATTCAACTATAATAAAAAGGCTACAATAACCTGGTAGCATAAGTACACACTTTTTTAAACAAACACTTTTTCACATTTAGCGGAAAACGAGATTCAACCATGTATGAGACAAAGAAATTCACAGAGACAAAGAAATGTATTTATGTTCATTCACCTTTTCAACAAAACAACAAAATTATTTCTGTCTAGACTGTTTCATACTTTACAAGTCCTAATAAATCACTGTTACAGCAGCATTTATATCTAATCATTATCAGACGCTAAACTAGAAAGCAGTTCTAGCAATACGATGTACTCAGAACTAGCTGTAAGAAATCTCATACAAGGACTGGGAGACATCTCCAAGATCTCATATTTTACCAAGATTCGCTGTAACGCTCAAACGTACTATTATTTTGCAAATCGATTAATCTGTTGATTTTTTTTTTTTATTAATCGATTAATAATCAGATAGCCAAAGATTCCTTAAAAAACACTTTTTATGAAATTAAACCAGGTTAAACTAAACCTTTTCCACTTCAGGAGTTCCAGATACAGCCAACTCAGAGAGATTTTTTTATCTTAAATGCAAAACGTTTATATATTTCTTCACAATATTGCTTAATTGCTGCTCTAAGTGGGTTGCTCTGTCAGCCACAGGCATGTTTTAGAGTGTCTATACTCTTGTTAACAATTATTTGATTAATTAGTTAAGGATTATTTCATTAATAGATTAATCATGATTATTTGATTAACTGATTATAAAATCTGTGTTGAATGTTTCTAGAAGCTTGTTACGATGGTAGACCAGTGATCTGTGTCCATAAACATTGCTGTAAGAGGGATTTAGATTGTTGTTGGTAGGATTTATAAACTCTACCTGATGCTACTCTGTTAAGAAGCAGTGCTAAGCAGGCAGTACTGGATGCAGCTTGAATGGAAACCACCCCTGAGGTGAAGGGAAAAGCAGCATCATTTTAGGCATGAAATTAGAACTTTAAGCACAGCGCAGTATGCCTTTAAAGTTGAAATTTCTGCTACATAAGTAGTCAGGTCAGGGCTGCGAGTGAGTAGGTGGATGCTCTAACAAGATGAGTAGTGTCAGATGACTGGATCAATAAACATATTAGCAAAACTGTCTGTGCTTCCTCTGACTGACACACACACACACACATTATAAAGCTGCTGACAGCTCTGCCCTGCCAGCATCTTGGAAGATAAATAACCCACAGCTAGAGCTTTCATCTTATGCTCCCCTTGTGCACTCACGCAGTAGGACATAAAAGCCCATGAGCTGATGTCTAAGCCTACACCTGTCTATCTTATCTGCTCTGCCTACCACCTAAAAAAGGCTGCCTTTCTCAAGGAGCTGAGGACTTCAGGAATGTTCCAAGTCCAGAGCTCTGAGAAATTCACTCCTAGAAGAAATAAGTATACTACCTTCCCTATCTCTGGATCAAAAAAATGTTTATCTTAAAGGCATTACCTCTCAGGAGCCGATTTATCCAACATCGCTGTTAAAACTGTTATTCAGTAGGTCAATAATTACCTAAAAGCATTTAGAATCAGATTTCAACGCAGCTGATTAAACTTCCTTGGAGACGACCAGAGTAACCTCAATCCTTCTAATTTAAATTGATTCACTAATTATGTGTTTCCTTTAGGGTGGAAACAATTAATCTGATTAATTGTGATGAATTGATTATTGACATAATTGTCAACTAATTTAGTAATTGATTAATCGTTAACTGGAGTATAGAGACTCTAAACCATGCCTTTAGCTGACAGAGCGACCCACTTAGAGCAGTAATTACAAGAAAATTGTAAAAAAAAAAATTGTATATAAATTTTGCATTTAAGATTAAAAAAGGCATGTTCTCCATCGATGGGCTCTACTCAGAGCTCCTCAAGTTTGGTTTACTTGGTTTTGCTTAGTAAAAAGTCTTCTTTAAGGAACATTTAGCTTTCTGATTATCAATTTTATCAATCAAAAAAATAAGCAGTATCGATTAATTGATACTGCTCTAAACGATACTCATTACTACTTTTACTTTATTAGTAAAGATACACCGATCCAGTTTTTTCCGATTCAATCTGAACTGGAACCAATGGGATCAAAAAATCGTATTTCATGTCTTGAGAATCTGAATCTATTTGATTCTTAATCAAATCAATACTCAGCTCGGCTTTTGGGCGATTTGATATTTCAACGAGAAATGGGAAAGACTAAACTTATTACTCTTCAAGTCGATGGATCAAAAGTTCATAAGATCACAACAAACTCTAATATTTTTCCATCCAAAGCGTGCGTTAGAATGGAAAGGAGGAACCATTATTTTTGAGCAAGCATTGATGATGATGGGTGAGCAGTAGGATTCACTCAAAGTATTTTGATATCCCCCCTCCACTCAGCTGAGATAATAACAACCATCTGGGATAGATCAATCATCTGAGTGCATGTGGTAATGCACCAATACCCACTGCCAAAAGGGGAAGACTGTACTATAAAGATGGCTGTGTGTGTGTAAGGAGGAAAATAGTGATCCTAGATAGAGATACATTACATAACTAATAGCATGCAGTTACCCAATGGAACCTAAGATGATAGATACACATTTTATGACAGTCTGTATTGTCATTACCAAACCGTAACAAAATTATGCAGTGACTCTTGTGCAGACTCGTGTAAGGCACAAACAGCAAGCTGACAACACCGTGGAGGGGCTTGGAAGCCAAACTGGCGTAATTAATTTCTGCTTTCGGTTGAGAGTCTGGTTTAGGTAAAAGAAATGAACAAGGTATGAATGGAAGTGAATAGGATGTCCCTGTAAGGGCAGCAGTGTGCACCTATCTGGGCATCAGAGTTAAGACCCTTTTTTTCCTGATTTTACCATCATATTGAGGATTGGTTGCTGTAGAGTGGGGACATTTTGCTGTTTCTCACATGCTATTTTGCCAATGTTTAGGTTCATTGTTAGGTGGTGAATTGGGTTTAGTTTAGGGTTTGGCTGAGGTATGCTCTGGTGTTGGTTCGTTAGATTTATTGTCAGGATTAGGGTATAGAAAGGGTTGAAAATGAAAATAATCAAAGTCGGTGGGAGTCAACAAATGGTCCTCACTACCTATAGTCAGATGAGAATTTGCATGTGTGTCTGTGTGAAGTCAAGGTCATTTTTACTCTAAAGGAAACAAAGCCTATAGCGGGTAAAATAAGTACTGAACACACCACAATTTTTCAAGGTAAATATATTTCTAGAGCTGCTATTGACATGATATTTTCACCAGATGTCAGTAACAATCCACCCAATCCACACATATAAAGAAATTATACATAGATGTACAGAAATTAAGGCATGTGTAATAATCTGGAAAGGCAAAGGGGCAAAGTATTGAACACATGAAGAAAGGGAGGTGCATGGAAAGCCAAGACTCCAGCCGAAATCTCTCGGTAATTAGAAAGCAATCCTGCCCCTTGTCAGTGCAAATTAATATCAGCTAGTTCAGTCCCAAATGATGGCCTAGGTGTCTCTGGCATGACACGAAAAACCTCATGATGGGTAAAAGTAAAGAGCTTTCTGAAGACATTGGAGCCTTATTGCAAATCTAAACGATGGAATTGCTTACAGAAGGATCTTTAAACTTCTGAATGTCCCAGTGAGCACTTTTGGCATCATACTCCAGAAAATGGCAGCATAATCCATAAAATCTGCTGCGATCTACCAGAATGATAAAGATGAAATGTGGGTGAACATTTCAGCAAGACAAGGACACAACACACAGCCAAGGAAACTCTCAATTGGTTTCAGAGAAAGAAAATAAAGCTGCTAGAATGGCCCAGCCAATCACTTGACTTGAATCCAATAGAAAAAAAAAAATGGAATGAACTAAAGATCAGTTTTCATAGAAGAGGCCTACAAAACTTTCAATACTTAAAGACTGTTTGTGTGGAAGAGTGGGCCAAAATCACATCAGAGCAATGCATGTGAATAATTTTTCCATAGAGGAGGCATGTAGAAGCTGTCATTGCCAACAAAGGCTTTTGTGCAAAGTATTAAATAAATTTTAGTAAGTGTGTTGTTCAATGCTTTTCCCTGTGCCATTTCACTATATTGCAAAACAATTTATTTCATGACATCTATGGTTTGATTTCTTTGTATGTGTGGATTCAATGGCATAATGACACAATAATAGGCCCGTAAGCAACATTATCTGGGTGGGCCTCATATTACTGTAAGTACATCACCCCACCGCCATAGACAGCCGAAACGAAACGTGCCCCATACATACAGACTTAATCATTTAATCATTCTTCACCTAGACATGGATATACTTTAGTATATTCTGCTGTAAAATGATTCCTATCGGGCTACCTTGAGTTTCACAGCCCCCTCCTCAGCCATGCTCTCCCCATTTAATCTCCTGGTCGCAGTCTTTACTCACTATAGCAGCAACGTCCACCTATTTTGGGAATTTTTTTCCGTTCTACCAGCAGCTTTTCTTACCTTTTTCTTTTCTGGAATCCGCTTAAGCACCTTATTTTGGTATCGATCATCGCTAACACATTGTACATAACGTTATGGTTTTAATCTACGCTCTGGATTACATAGTTATTACTTTTATTTAAAGGAGTACAGAATTGTTATTCAAGAAAAGTTTCTTGATTACTAAAAGTTTTAATTCTCAGCAGATGTCTGGTGTTTTAACTGGTATGTTTTAGGTCCCTGTTTTATGACAGGATCCAGGTCTGGTTTGGCTTTAACAAAAGGTAGTACCATTCCCATAAAGCTTATAAACCCATAAATCTTCAGACATCCTGACTTCATACTTTATCCTTAAATAGTGAGCGGTTCAGGTCCAACACTCCTTTCCTAAATGCTGTATTTGCCTTATGTCAAAGTGTGATTAAACAATACTGCTACAATCCATTTCTATCCTTCTTAACTTGGCTTTCACTCATACAACTCATGCCTGATCATCCCCCATAGGTTATATTGAATGCAACTGCTGGATAGAGGAGGGATGTAATCATGTTAATGAGCATGAATAAAAATTGCTACCAGAAACCAATTAGCTCTGCCTTGTTGTTACAAGAAATGGAGTTCCAAAGTATTAAAACCCGTAACAAATTATTTACCAGCAATCTGACAGGAGAAGAATTAGCTGAGTTGCAGTATTACCCCCCCAACTCTGCGCATTGTTTTTTGCCATCCTGCCTATTTGCACTTAATTCAAATAAATGAATCTGCTTGCTATCAAGTTCTCCAGATGCCAGCTAATAACCCATTCTAGATCTGATTAAGGAGGTAAATAAAAGGCATGACACCTATGCAATTATTCATACGAGCATTAAGTGTTTACAGAGTTTCTCAACTCACTAAAGGCACCAATACATTCTTTAAGCAGCGGAACTGGGTCTGGGAGGTAGCTCTTTAAATCAACAGACAAGCTTTATTATAATCAATAATTGATTTCTCCAATGCTATTTTCTCTGTGATTACAACTGGAGCACTTATGAGAATTTTAATGTGTGTGAATGGATCGTCGCAGAGTGGCAGCTTTATAATGACTTGTCATAGCGCCAAATCAAATCATGTAAGCGTGGTCGCATCGAGCAGCTATCGACTCAAAGACTTGTGTTTTGTTTTTTTAAATTCTCCTGGTGATGCTTTGTACCTGCAGCTACAAGTCTGTGTTGGGACACAGTTTTCTCATTAAGCAAAATTGTATTGTAAAAACTCTACAAATCTGTCCCTGCTTAAGTAAAATTAAGGTGCTAAGGAATGATCCAGTATCAGTATTAGTCCAGCTCCTCAAGTCATTCTTGGATTAAATATCAGGCTGAGATCACTGATCCGCCCAACGCTCCAGACTCCATCTCCCTGTGCTGCTGCTTTGGCTGACTTTACTCTTAATGCTTGTGGAGCTTTAAAAGACATCAAAGAGGCCAAGTGGATTAATGGGAAGTCTGTTTATTTTATCAGTTTGAGCTTGTAATCTCTTACGTGCTATGAGACATAAAGGAAACATCTAGAATCTGAACATTTTGGCAGACTTTGGCACAAGATATTAACACTCGATATACAAAATACACATAGGGTCTAAATAAGGGTCTCTACATGCATTTTCCTTTGGTTTAAACTACAATGTTTACTTTGCTGATGACTAAGAACTATTCTGACTAATTCTGTCCATCATTACATACCATATCTCAGTAGTTTGAATCCAGATTTAGCCATTTTACAATTGATAACAGTGAATAAAAACACTACTTCCGATCTGGGCAAACAATTCTGATAATCAATTATTTTGATTCATTTTTTTTTTTTTTTTTACGTAAGATAAACATGATCTGATCGGTATCAATAAACCAGCCATGAAAAAAGCTATTTGCACACTATATCACACAGAA
>NW_015150816.1:0-2616 GCF_000732505.1 Cyprinodon variegatus
GTTATCATCCAGTGTGGCTCTACAAGTTCTGAAACTCAAGAGAAATGTGTTGCAAAAAGTCTGTTTTGCAGCGATTTGGCTGTGAAAGTTTAGCCATCATGACTTATCCTTGATTGTTCTGGAGATCTCCATGGCGCTGCCCTCTTTACATGTGGACCCTCAGGCAACTTCATGGGAAAGAGAGTGAAATCCTGTGTGTTGTGTGGTTTTCACTGTCCTCAACACAGAGGGGGGTGGCAAGTTACACCTCTGTGGGAGTTCCTGTGAAGGCAGTTGGCTGAGAAATGGGACAGGGGGTGCAGAGCTCTTACAGCTGTTTATGAGCCAAAACTGCATTTTCCTCTCTGGTCACCATGTCAAGATGAAACATGGACACTGGTTCCTAATGTCCAAAACCACGATCATTGCACATGGCACAACAACGGTCAGCTGAACGTTCGCCATCATTTGCCTAGTGCACCGTGTCATCATCAACATTATCATAAACCTGTGAGATAAAACCGAACATTAACCTTTATAATACTGGCTAGATACTGTCTAGGTAGTTTTTCTTATTTATGTTTTCCTCCAGATTAATTGNTGGCAAGTCACACCTCTGTGGGAGTTCCCGTGAAGGCAGTTGGCTGAGAAATGGGAAAGGGGGTGCAGAGCTCTTACAGCTGTTTATGAGCCAAAACTGCATTTTCCTCTCTGGTCACCATGTCAAGATGAAACATGGACACTGGTTCCTAATGTCCAAAACCACGATCATGGCACATGGCACAACAACGGTCAACTGAACGTTCTCCATCATTTGCCTAGTGCACCGTGTCATCATCAACATTATCATGAACCTGTGAGATAAAACCGAACATTAACCTTTATAATACTGGCTAGATACTTGCTAGGTAGTTTTTCTTATTTATGTTTTCCTCCAGATTAATTGGTTTTTCATAGGTGACTGTGCTCTTGGCTTACCTGCTAAAAAGTTTTTTTTTGTGATCCAAAAGGCAGAAGCTTGAGTCCTTTACAAAACCTTCAGGGATTTTTAATGCTAGCAACCTGTTTTTTAGTTCCCCATTTTCGATTGGTTTCATGAAAGCAAGAGGTGCTCAGACTGCACATTGCTGTTACTGTATGTACTAACTGGTGGAGTGCAAAGGATTTAGTGAGGATATTCATCAGTTGCTCAAGGTAAAGCATATTCTCACTCTCAACTCCTCACATTTAGACACTTGGTCAGACTCCCTCTGTGTCACATACTGATGTGCCGGGCTTCCCTATCTTGTATATATTTGATGCACAGTGTGCTCCAATTGACTGTTATAGCCTATATGGAACGAGGATGCCGCCACTGGAAAAAAAATCAAAGTCATTTTTTCTTAAAATAACTGCATTTTTTCTTGAATTGAGGAGGTAAATGAGATACTTTGTCAATGTAATAAGCCAATTTACATTTAAAATAAGAAAAAAACTATTTAATTGTCTTATTTCAAGTGTATTAAACAATTACTTTATTTTAAGAGTAAAAATCCTCATTTCATTGGCAAATAATGTTATTATACCTACTATACCTACTCAAATTAAGGGTAAATACCCTGCATACCCTGGATCACAGGATTTCTGTTTTGATTTACAAAAATTAGACCCAATCAACTGTCCAGTCACCGGTTATGGGGGCGCTTTCCAATGATGCACCATGCCATGCAGCCACCACAGTTGCTTCTGATCAACTGCAGCGGCAGGCTCAGACAGATGAACTCATTCTGATCTCTCCAGGTTTAAATTGGTTATATGCTCCAGACATTAAAAGAAAGTCAGACAGGGATCTAACCAGCATGCACTGCGCACAGACGAACAATCACTGGATCAACTGCTGGGGAAGCAGGAAGGTAGCCATCATGGAGGGACCCTTCTCCCCAGTCTATTGCTTTTTACTGATGGAGAATAGTTACTTGGGCAGTGATAGATTCCTAAATTAATATCTGCGCTTTTATATAGATTTAGCTTTGTTACGAACAGCAAAGATATAATTATGATACAGGACGCTGTCACACATAAAAATATATGCTTTTATAATGAACAAACAAACACAGACTTAACGCTATAGCTCATAATGTGAACAGTTTCTAATATATTTAAAAAACAGTTTATCTATTCAGATTTATTTTTATTTTTCCATTTGTGTACAGAGCAAATTTAGATATTTAGGATTTTCCTTCTTCATAAATAATAATCAAAACCAGGAAAAACATATTTTTATTCATTTAACAGGAAATACAATTGGTAAAAACATCACAACAACTCAGCATCTATACATTCAGTAGCTGCAATATCAAAATGAAGTATTATTGTTGTACAAACTGAGCTCAGCTGAGTTAGGCAGCAGCAGAAAGCAGTGGCGTTTACAGCCAAAATATTTTACATGTATAACAACTGTTATATGAAATATAAACTAAAAATGTCCTCTCAGAAATTCTCATGTTCAATGAAGCACAATGAAGAAAAACTGCAATAAAAGCTTTGAACTGATACTTTAGTATCAGTGGATCTTAAACCCAACTGCCCGCTTCCTGTAAACAAGTTTAATAAAGGCGGATAAATGCGGAGCTGATATGAGACATTTCATTTCTCTAT
>NW_015150816.1:4365-7855 GCF_000732505.1 Cyprinodon variegatus
ATCCATCCATCCATCCATCCATCCCGATTTCTCCCTTTCTAACTTTCTTCCCTTTCATTTAGCATTGTGCGGTGAATCTGCCTCCTGCTCTGTGCTGAGATGCAGGGGGAACCGTATCTGATGGGGAAACGCAGCTCCACATAACACCTGCACGTTTCAGTTGTTTTGATTGAATGGCCCCTCCTGCTGTCGGTTAGTCAGAATGACAATTCTCCATGGAGCACGTGACTTTTGGCAGAAACTTACCGCAGAGTGTGAAGAATTGTCTTGTACATTTTAAGTGCAATGTTAGAGTCCGATTTGTAAAACAAATTTTTTGTGTGTTAAGGACAGTTTGAAAAAAAAGTTTTATTTGTATGTGACAATAGAGGAGAGGTTGTAACACAAGTTTTATTTGTGAACAATAAAGGTGCTTACCCCCGAGTTCGCTAAACCTAGTGGAGTGAAGAGCTGAGCCCTGCGGTAGATGTGTAACCCACAGATGACTGAGTGACAGGTGGAGCGGCTCATGGTGGAGATTTGCCCAAGCAGCACTGAGGTTGGATGAGAGGTAGAATCTAAACAGCCTGTTAAGCATTTTTTGAGCAAATACTTGCAATAAGTATGCTACTGTTTAATTGTTCAAGTTTGTATGTTTTGATTTACAAAAATTAGACCCAATCAACTATCCAGTCACCGGTTATGGGGGCGCTTTCCAATAATGCACCATGCCATGCAGCCACCACAGTTGCTTCTGATCAACTGCAGCGGCAGGCTCAGAGAGATGAACTCATTCTGATCTCTCAGGTTAAAATTGCTTATGTGCTCTAGACATTAAGAGAAAGTCAGACAGGGATCTAACCAGCATGCACTGTGCACAGACGAACAATCACTGGATCGACTGCTGGGGAAGCAGGAAGGTAGCCATCATGGAGGGACCCTTCTCCCCAGTCTATTGCTTTTTACTGATGTAGAATAGTTACCTGGCCAGTGATAGATTCCTAAAATAATATCTGCGTTTTTATATAGATTTAGCTTTGTTAGGAACAGCAGAGATATAATTATGATACAGGATGCTGTCAAACATAAAAATATATGCTTTTATAATGAAACACTTAGATTTATGCTCCGTAACAAGTTTAATAAAGTTTAATAAATGCGGAGTTGATATGAGACATTTCATTTCTTTATTAGGCTAAACTTGCGTCAGAGGTGTTACTGTTGAAACCGCTGAGATTACAATCATCCTCTTTCTTCCGTTTAGTCCTAACAGCAGGATAAGTCACCGTATCTTCATCATGTCTGACCTGCAGCACACAAACGACAAACTGTTTCAGTTTCATCTAAAGACTTTTTACTGGTCTGTGGTAGTTTAACATGTTTTCAAACCATGAGAAAAAAACAGTTTAATAGTTCATGATGTTGTAATAAATAATGTGCCTCAGTAAAAATATTGAGCATTTTCTGAACAAGGCATCAAACTGAATAATGTTGAGAAAAAACATATTATATTAATATTATTATATTAACTAACTCAGTCTTCAACGTGCATTACAGATAAAGTTTGGTCATTGGTGTGACCGAGTCAATTAAAAATGTATTTAAAATGGGACAGTTATAAATCTGCGAAGCTTGATAAGGTCTTACCTTTTTCTCCGAGAATCTGGGGGATTAAAAGCCTTAACAGAGTTAAAGGTCAAGCTGAACTGCTCCTTTTCATGAGAACAAATGGACAGTAAACATTTATCCACCCTTACAGAGACCACTGGCATGGAAATAGTTTTAGCCCAGCGTTGTAATGGTTTTGGTTCTGTTTTATCTAGTTTTATCTTTAAGTTTTCATTAGTTTTATTTCCATTTTGTGTTATTCTAGTTCATTTTGATTTTATTTTAGTTCTTAGGATGTATTTGCTGCAAAAGTATTCATCAGGTTTGACTTGTTTCACTTCACTTCTCACAAACTGTCACTTAAAGATAGCACACTTTTTAGTTTTTTGCAACAGTTGATCACAACTCTTAGTTTCAGTGTTTTACAGATAAGGTTTCATGCATTTCTTTTAACCACACATGCACTCAAAGAACCACATATCAAAGATGCAAAAGCCTTTCGCCTATTTACCCCAAGCTCTGTTTCCTCCTGTGGTTCATGGGTGTCTGGCCTTGCAGTCACAAAGCAGAGGGACGCTTTTTTCTCCTTCTGTGTGCTTTGGTGAGGCGTTGAGCTCCTCTACACCTCTACCACTCAGACTACACCTCAAGGCTGAAGCAGGAGCAATAGTTGGTGTCGTCTGGCAAATAAACTCAAGCCTGAATAGAAAATTTCACTAACTGCCATTAAAATGACCAATAACTGTTCTGAATTCTAGACTTTAGACGACTTATTCTGGGCTTCACCTGTGATGATCGCAGCCCCGGTAGCTTATCTAATTACTCACTTCATTCACTTGCCGTTCCCTCCCCCGCACTGTAATTATCAATCATCTTATCCACCTGTTCGGTCTGCTTTATATACGGAGCAGCCCGGCTATCAGGGCCAGATCATTATTCTTGGTTTATTCATGTTTGTTTGTTTTTGAGTTTAGTTAAGTCCCTGGTTCACGTCCTAACTCTTGGGGAGGGTGTGTTAAGAAGATGGTAGTTTTTCATCTATGAACTGATAAACTAACAGTTCATTATCAGTTCATAGATGATAATAAATAACATGCTTATGTATAATATTTTACCCCCCCCCCCCCCCCACACCGCTTTTTGGACGGGCTTTAAAAAAACGAAACTTTTTTTGCTCTGGGAGACAGATAAAGTGAACATTAAACCATTTAGTGCATCAATACTCACATAGTGATGGCTTTCATGGGTTGAATCTTGATCTTCTGAAAGAAAAATAAATAAATAAATACTTCATGATCACACTCGATTTTTGCTTTTTCTGATCTACCAGTAGAGTTGCTACAAAACAGACTAGTTTCCTTCCAGTTTAAGTCCGTTCTTACACTGCACCTTTGAAAATGTTCTTCCTTAAGTGAAGAAAATCTTTCATAAGCTTTAAATGTCAGAAACAGAAATGAGCTAAAAAGAATATGATTTCAGCTCTTTGGGAAAGGATCATAGAAGATGAGCAATTTACTGAAACACATTGAAATACTCAAACTAACAAAAGAATTAATATGATGTAGTTCATCCTTTTAAATATTGACTTTCTTGAAAGTTTAACATCTTTGTATGCATGTCTGCATTTTTTTAAAAGTGTTTTTATCTTTTAAAAAATAATAAAACTTTTTTTTTAATTATTAAAGTTTCCTAAAGATTAAGTTTCTTTTGATAGATCAGGTACCTGTTGTTTGGCGTTCCTCGGTAACTCTAGTTTTTCTGCATTTAATAGAAACAGCAGCAGTAACAAAAAGCAAAAGCAGAAAGATCCCTGCTCTGAGGAAGAGGATGATGATGATGGTGTTATTGGCAGGAACTGCTGTGAAGACTAAAAAAATAAATAATATGCAGTGAACATTATTTA
>NW_015150816.1:9075-10977 GCF_000732505.1 Cyprinodon variegatus
TTAAACTCTGTTTTAATCAATGTGATGGAAACAAACATGATGTCATAGAATTGTGGCATCAGTACGTGACGCACAGGGGACTTTGACCAAGAGTCAATATGTGATGAGTTGGGAGTGAGATGTTGACTAAAACATGGGAGGGTGCAAACATTTGCCTGTGTCACATACAGCACACATGAAGCAATACTGAATTTTTGTTCATTTCTGTGAGGTGAGTTGTTCCTGAACATCATGTCATGCAAAGGATTGTGGGATTCCTCATAGCTTCTTAGCAGCAGAAAGGAACGTCCTGAGGTCTCTCTGCTAAAGGAACTATGATAGAAACCTTACAGTCTCCTAGACCCAAAACTCTGGTCTATTTAAAGCAGAGCAGATGTTATAGGTGTGAAAATAGTAGACCCAAATTTTGTTTAAAACATTATTTGCCCGGTATGAAAATTAAAATGAGTAATTTTTGTTTCAGAGAGAAAAATGGTTTAGAAATGCAAGTCTGTACAGAAAGCAAAACAATACTTCAATAGAGAGGAAATTATAGCATAAAAATAATTGCCGTATTAAAATTGTTGTACTTTCTGCATTTTACATAATCTGCTCAGCAAATAAAAGTCATCCTACCTTTAAGCACAGCTGTGTAGTGAGCGTCTACCTCTGTGTTTTCTTTAACATATTTGCAGGTGTATTTTCTGTTGGTGGCGTTCTGATGCTGCACAGTCAGAGAGGAATTACAGTTGCTTATTTCATTTATCTTGTATCTGTCATCTTCACCAGTCAGTTTCAACCCTTTCTCATCCAACCAGTGGAAACTCCCAGAGCAAGAAAACGACTTGAGGTTTGTCTTCAGGGAACACTGTAATGTGACACCTCCATCTTTAGTTGTATCAGCAGCTGATGGAGATGGAGAGACTGAAAAAAATAAAAAATGTTTGAGTCTGAAAGCTGGAGAGGTAACTTTCTCTAACATAAAGAAAAAAAACTTGAACTTGTTATATATTGTCTCAATGTCTCCAGGTGACTGATGCACTAATGTTGCAGATCTGAGCCGGTATTTATCAGCACAATGGAACAAAACAAGAAGAAAACTTTCCAAATTTTAAATTGAAAATGATGCAGTGTTAGAAAAACTTAGGCTAAAGCTTAGGCTACATGTATGGCATTTGGTGAAACTAGGAGTTCAAAAGGGCCATTGTAGAAGTTGCATATGCGGCTTTTGAAAGTGGCATGCCCGCTGATCTCTATTCATTCACTGGATTGCTGATAGGCCGTTGGTAGTACAGGGTGGAGCAAGATATAGTTCCATAAATCTCACTTCCGTTCACTTCCTGTCAACCAGTGCCCTGGCTGGCGCCCTATTAAGCCTTGTAGAGTCCGGCTGTTATTGGTTAAGACCAACAAAAAACAACTTTTATCATGTTTGAAATGATGCAGCTTGGTCTTTGTTCTACTCACCCCGTTAATATATTCAGAAACCAGAGGCTGTTAGCTTTCAAATAATTTATTGCACATGTAATATGGGCTTACAGTTCCTAAGTTGTTTCCATTTGGTATGCAAAATAAGCGAGAATTTCCCAAAATGAGGTCTAAAGGTTATTGTTTCCTGATAAAGCAAATTATTTGATAAAATATTATTTGGCCAAAAAATGTTTTATTCACCTCATGGAATTGCATTATGAATTGGTTTGAAATTCAAACTTCAAAATTCTCTAAATTAGTGTAAAGCTAATTTGATCACATCCCAAATTCTTCCAGAAAAACTTGCTACTATGGTTTTCAACCATGTTTGTTTCAGCCATGATGATCAGCTGTACACGGGACCACTGCTGCCTGCAACATGCGGTCGATTCTGTAATCAATGACGGACGATAGCTGCTTTGTCAGATTTAAAATAGAAAGGAGAATCAGAAA
>NW_015150816.1:14149-14973 GCF_000732505.1 Cyprinodon variegatus
AAATTATTGTTTTTACAGCAGCAAAAAGATTATAGAAAAAATTTATGGTCACATAAATGTGGAGCTTACAAAAATGTATAGGAATAACATAATAGTAAAAAGTTAAATGATAAACAATAAAATACTGTACTGTAAAGCGTTTTAACAATGTAAGAAATTATATTAAATTTATCATTTACCAACAAAAATAATACATTTGGACAAGACATTCCCCCCTCCATCCCCAATGCCATCTGCGACCATGGATGTGTGGTTGGAGCTTTCACTCAGTGATGAAAAATCATTGGTTCACACTCTTTGTTCGACAGAAAAACTTTTAAAGTATTAAAAATATTAATTAAAGGGAAAGAGTCTGATAGCAGCAAATCATTAAAGTTTAAATACTCACTGGTCAGAACGATCAGAAGAGACCAATGATCATTTATGGATTCTGAAGCAGGTCCACAGGTGTAATATCCAGCATCCTCAGCAGTGAGGTCTTTAATGAACAGGGAGCATTTACTCCCAACGAAAAACCTGGTAGCTCCAGGTAATATCTGAACAACTTTTCCTTCCTTCCGCTCAGGGTGTGTTCTCTTGTGAAACCAGTTATCAATGGAGCAAGAAGATGGAGGACTTTTACAAGGTAGAATGATATTTTCTCCCAGTCCGTGATAGAGATAGTGTGGTTGTCCTCCACTGGTTCCTGCAGCAGAGACTAAACACACTAAGTTTTTACCCACTTCATTTTTTATGAACACAATCATAAAGCTTAAGTTAGAAATGTGTCATTTATTTATGTGGCATGAAGTTTGCTTTATTGTTAGAACATTATGATGTTTGTA
>NW_015150816.1:15790-17490 GCF_000732505.1 Cyprinodon variegatus
CCTCCCCGAACCGATACCACAAAACCGGCATCGGAAAAAGCATCGCCCAGGAACCTGCATCAAAGCGAAGGCACCAGCCACGGCACCGAAAATCCCCGAACAACACCCAGCCCCACCCCGAAGTGAATCCAGTCCTGGGCACCAGGGATCTGAGGCCCCAGGGGCACCTGACCCCCAATCAGGAGCCCCAGCAAGGCCCCGGCCGGCCGGGGCCCGCGAAGAGGCCGCCAGGAATGAGCCAGCAGCCACCCAGGCATCCACCCCCAGACCCCGAGCTCCACCAGTGCACCGGCAACCCCGATGCCAGCCAGCGGAGGGAGAGCAGGACAGGGGGAATGGGCTCCGCACTTAAAGGAGACTTGAGATGTATTTGGGAAAGGGTGCAGTTGAGACCCCAACCTGGGAGAGAAAAGAAAAAGAAAAAAAAAACACTCACAATCTCAATCATGCCTTCCTTCCCTAGTGCCCCCACTCGCACCACAGAAAAAATTAATAAAAAAAATAAATAAAAATAAATAAATAAAATAACAACGCGGACACACATTCACACATAACACTCACATCCAATAATACCAGGACCAAAAACCCGGTGGCACCGGTGGTTGGTCCCGGGACTATCGGATGACCCAATAAGTGAACCTAAAATCTGGATGGTGGGGAGGGGAGCGACGACACCGCCACACCAACCCATCTCATTCCTGCTTCGAGCCTGGTCTGAGCATTCTAAGCAAATATCTCAGTAAACCTGTGTCAATTTCTCTTAGTTTAATTTAAAAGAAAACAGATCTTTACCTTTAAGATGAAAAAGAACGATCAGAATCAGACCCAACATCTCCTGTCCTTCTATCAGCTGCTGAACACTGAGAGACGTTTCTCTGCTGCAGATCTAACAGTAATGATCTTGTTTCCTCTTTAAACTTTAAAAACTATAAAAAGAACTTCACACTAACACCCAACATAGAGATGACAGGAACCCAGAAACAACTGATGATTAGTTTCACTAACTATAGTGAGACACTAACATTTAAATTACATTAAATTAAAATTAAATTGAGCCTTAATCTAGTATCGGTTGGCAAAGAACATTAAATTAACTGTTTATGAGGTTCTATGTTTTTTTATCTATACTTTATAATTATTTATATCAGCCGGAGCAGTAAAAGAGGAAGTGTGATGTATTCTAATGAGCTGCAGTCAGTCCACTAACACCCAGCAGCTCTGAGACTCTGCAGACAGAGCAGTTAAACCGAGTCAGAACAGAATCCAAGCAGGTCAAAGTGGACCCCTTACAGCAGAGGAGTCAGACTCAGGGCAGGTATACTCTGTTCTCTACTAAAGCTGAAGCTACATGATTAAATCACAGGGTTTAAAGTTCACTGGATGGTCCAATGCTCTGATGCATTCTAACTGTTTACATTGTACGTCCAAAAATAACATTCTCAGCACCATAGAGAGATGGCGCCAAATGGACTCATCTACCCAGAAGTAAAGTCAGAGAAAAAAAAAAACGTGTTTGCACATACGCAGTGCACGAGGTAAACTAACCCCTATGTAACATGGCTGCCATCTTGGATGGCTCTCTCACGCCCCCCTCCATGCATTAAGTCATTTATTCACATTTAGGAAGCTGTTTGCTGAACTAAAATCATCTCTCCTTCAATTTTCTGGAGGGTTGTTTAGTTGCAAATGACTGAGATATA
>NW_015150816.1:19611-22719 GCF_000732505.1 Cyprinodon variegatus
ATGAGATGACTGGAGTCTAGTGTGCTGTTGCTTGGTTGGAAAGAAAACCTGCAGCCACACGGCCCTTTCTGGAACCACTTTGACACCCGTGGTGTAGATGGACAGCTGAGTCTTGTCCAGAGGAGGGCGCTCTTCTGTGTTGGGCCATGCATCTGTGGAGAGGTTGTTTGGTTTCTCCAATATAAAGATCAGAGCATTACTCACTGCATTGAACTGTAGACACCACTCCCCTTATATTAGGTCTGGGGGGTTTGTCCTTAGTATGCATATAGTCTCTGCTTAATGGCATTGTTTGGTTTGAAATGTACTGAGATTTTGCATTTGGAGAAATATCTAAAACCTAAAACTACTCTCATCTCTCCAGCCGCAGTCAGAGAGTGGATCAAGAATGAAAATCATGAAAGAAAGAAAAACAAAAAACAAACCACTGGACTATTTTCCAAGTTTGAAGATGTTTTGCTTCCCATCCAGGAAGATTTTTAAGTAAAAAAATGAGTTGGTGTTATTACATGATTCAGTTATAGACAATGACACCAACAAACATTGAATTATCCAATGTCCTGGTATGAATACTGTAATAATAATCTATTGTAGACAGACTGCTTTTTTAAATTTTCATAAAAAGGCATCAATAGCAAAATATGAAATGCTCCAACTTCACCTTAAAAAAAATAATAACTTGAAAAACTCTGCTTGGGTATGGATTGATTCACTGCAAACAAGGTTAGTGTGACATGTTTTCACATTACCACAAGGGGGCAGCAAAGTAAACGGAAACTTGCTGTCCAAAACATGGTTTAAAAAGCCCATATTTATTTTAGGTTCAATTTCCCTTTTTTCTTTCAATAAGATTCAATGAAGTCCAATAAAAATGTGTTCCTCTTGAGTCTGTGTTGGTCAATTTAATGTTGTTGTTTTTTTTTTTTTGGTTTTTTTTTTAGGAGGCTGCAGTAGAAAAAATACAGTCTGTTCTGACACAACCTTTACAAGAAGGAGATGTTCCCAGAGTCTATTACCATCTTCGTCATAAAGGCATTTATATCTAAGATGATAATTAGGACTTTATTGATTTCACTACTGTTTGTTGAAAGATAAAATCTCTGAAGGCACATCTCTGTGAAAAAGAGACTCTGAGTGAACCATTGCTCTGATCTGACTATAATAATGATAATAAACTATTACTGATCATCTTTATTAGATTTTATTTAAAAGCGTCTTTCAGAGCATGGAAGGACTGTACAAGTAGGACAAATGCTGCAACAGCATTAAGATTAAAAACAAAATATCCTAAAGTGCAAAGGTAACAAAAAGCAGATAATCATAGTGAGAAGGCAAAGTTTAACAGATGAATTTTGAATTTGGACTGGAGCAAAGACACGAGTCTCACTGTTGAATGAATTTCAAAGTGTGGGTGATGAGTGTGAGAAACTCTGCTGAGGCAGGGAGCAGGAACAACAAGGTTAGTAGAATACAAAGATCTATGTATGGAAGAGGAAGTAAAAAATTAAGGGTAGACCTACGTGTCACAGACTCTGCATCAAACTGACAACACTCAACCGAAACTCTGCATAATTGCACAATGTTTATTTAATGCTCTGAACTTCCATATCAACGTGTTTTTTTTGCACCATGTTTTTTCTCCCACACTACATTTGATCACTGCTGCAATTTAAGGAATGGAAATGTCATGAAAACTAAACTTTTGTTTTGTTTACGCTCTGAGTTTACAAAATGGCAGTAAAAGTTGTCTAAGTCTAGGATCTAGTAGTAGGGAGGGATGATGCATTAAAGGAACTTGAATCTAAGCAGAAGAATTTTGAACTGCATAATGAGACTGACAGGAAGCCAGTGGAGCCGCATAAGAACAGGGTGAAGTGATGGAAAGAGGAGCGGGTTGCTGAATCCTGCACCACCTGAAGTATAAGAAAGGATCTTTGGAGAAGGTTCAGTGGGTGAAATTGACGTACAGAGAAGTTAAAACTCCATCAACACCTCCTTTCTTTGCAAATCTTGCAATTCTAAACTTCCACCATAAAACGGGCAAATCCAAACGAAGCACAGAGTTGACGTAAAATTGGTGATGTTGCCTTATTTGGTTCTGGCCTTTACTTTTGTCACGCCATGAAATTGACATCCAGACCAGCCAACTGGTTCACTGCCCAAGAACATGAATAGAGGTAGATGGAAGACACCAGTTTAGCTGTTTAGCCTACAGTTGGGTTTACTGAGACAGAACCACAGGTGGAAATGCAGTGATCCAGGCTGCACAGAGAAAGGGGAACATTTTCACAGTCTTCCCAAGGATCCAAAGACTCGACAGGCATGGATTATTTTCGTCTATCAGAAAATCCCAAAAAAGTAAAATGCTCAGCTGTTTATTTGCTGTAAGCATTTTACCAAGAACAGCTTTCCAAATCGTGGACAGTTCATGCTAAACTTCTCTTACTGATACGAGGGGCTGTTCTGAACGTAAGGCCATCACAGCCACAAGCTGGAAGGATGATTCTGTCGCTAAGCTGTTGATAGCAATGCTAGCATATCTATAGTGACCAGATTTAGGTTTCTAAAAAGAGGGACACTTTTTAAAAAAATTTTTTGGGGTTGGAGGGACAGGGGGAAGCCTCGACTGCTGGGCCGCTGACTGGACTGGACTGGGGGGCTCGGGGTTAAGGCCGGTAAGGCAGGCGGGGGTAAGCACGGGGCCGCCAGTGTCTAAGCTACTGTCACCGGGTCGGGTTCGGTTGCTCCGTCCCCCACTGGCTCCCTGCCCCCGGGGTTCCCAGACCAGCCCCGGAGCTGACGGCTCGGTTCCAGTGCCCGGTGTGTTTCGACTATGTGCTGCACTGTAGTCGATCAAAATCCCGAACGATTATGAAATTCCCCGCGGGGCATTTTTTTAGGTATAAAAAGGCAGACATGTTCGGGAAAAAGAGGATGTCTGGTCATCCCACTATATCAACAATTTGATGTTTCAGTGAATGAGTGCTTGTTGCCATGATGCATCTTTGCTCAGCAGCTTTGCTCATTGTAAACCAACCAATCAGAGCAGAGCTCATCTAAAAATTCATGATCATACCATAAAAGGATGAAAACCTGTCGTTTCATTCT
>NW_015150816.1:24987-28355 GCF_000732505.1 Cyprinodon variegatus
AGGAGTTCTGGGATTGAAACTCTTAACAGTGGCGTAGGTCGGGTTGGACTGCTCTTTATCCTGAAAACAAAGTGACAGAAAACCTTTATCTGCAGTTACTTTATGGAACATAGATATAAAGACCCAGATCAGCAGTCACATGACTTTTCATGTGTATTTTAAGGCCCATTTTAATGTGTTGTGTTGGTGTGCCAACAATGGACCAATCTCAGGATATAAGTAGGGACAAAGACATCAGAGACACAATTTATGGTCAGAAATTGTTTCCAATATCAGAAAAAAATTTCGAAACATGGAATACTTTCCATTAGTTAACTGTTTATACATTAAATTCTATAAAAGTAGTTAGAAGAACTGGCTAGACCTGTTAACGCTGAGATCAGTTGATGCTGCATTTGGTCGATGTGTTCATATGGCTATTTCTTTGGGGGATAAATCAAAGGTCAAAGCCAATAAATAACCACCTTTGATAGCAACTATCCCTCCTTCTTGATTGGCTGCTTGACAACTATCTGCATGCTGTGCAGAGAAAGTATCCTTTGGGACGGTAGAGTAAAGTGGAGTTATGCCCCAAATTACAGCTCTGCATCTATGCAGGTAAATGAAGCTAAATCCCGGAATACAGCTCACCAACCCTCCAACCACTGATCTCATCTGCAGCTCTGAGGAGGTGATCATCATAATCAGCTCGTATTAACAGAAGATGTTTTACTAAAAAATACAACTAAACTCTAGATTCCCTTTTCATTTAATAAAAGTTGGATTTCATGTCCCTGACAGAGTCGTGGATTCATGCTGGTTACTTAACTCTGAACAGATCCTTCTTCAGCTCCCTTAGACTCCATGTAAGGTGAAGGAGTCACTGTTTTTTTTTATTTTATTTTTTATTTATTTGTATAGGGACAAAGCACATTAATGAACATAAGTATAAAAACAAATGTAAATATGCCGGATTATAGCTACAAAGCTAGTTTTCATCCGTAGTCCCTAGGCAGGCAAATACATAAGAAAGAACATATAATATACAATATAAGCATCACAAGGAAATGTTAAGAGTTTAGTGGTCACATGACTGGTTTGTTTTCATCCATAGTTTGACTGGAGCTCTAAAGCTGATCAGTGTAGATTCTGCAGATTATTATGATTTAGAAAAGTTCACAAGTTCTAGATTTCTATTATCCAAGTTATACATGGTTTTAAATGACCTATTATTAATTATTTATCCTTATAGTTAATCATATTTAAAAAAAACAAACAAAAAAACAATCCACTGGACTTTGTTTCCAAGTTTGAGTTTCTCTTCCCATCCTTTATGTCCTTTGTCCATAAGGTGTAGATTTAGGAGGTCACTCCTCCAGACAAGGAGGAACAAGACTCTGCATATATCTAAATATCTGTTTGGATCTGGAGGCTTTGTCCACTTTCTCCACCAGAGGGCGCACGAGATCTCCTGGGGGCATGAGCTGACTGCAACACCTGTCTTCCATCTGCTCATTAGGAAGTCCTATTTAAGGAGGTGGAGGCTAACACTTCGCTGCCAGAGTGTTTGCCAGTAATTATTTAGNAAGACATTATATGTTAAAGAGTAGGGGTCCTAGTTTGGAGCCTTGGGGTACACCGGTTGCTATTGGAGAGGGATTTGAACGATAAGACCTAATCTGAATGAACTAACTGAAGCCAAAATGGTAAGAATGAAACCAGGTAAAGGGAGTATGAGTGATGCCAGTTGAATTCAGACTAGAGTTTCCTTACATCAAAAGATCATTGGTTATCTTTAGGATGGTGATGGCTGTGCTAAGAAGGGGACAGAAACCAGCCTGGAAATGATCATAGAGATTGTTGTGATGTTAATGCAATTGAAGTTGTTTTTTTTACAGTATAGTTAATATGAAAGGTAACTTAGAAATGGGGCTTAGATTATTGCAGTTATTGTGATTAAATCCAGATTTCTCAAGAATAGATGGCAGTTTTAAAAAGTTTAGCATTTTAATCACTAAATGAAAAATACCTGAGTGTTTTAATGCATCACTCACTATATTCCTGTTAAACCGCTTTGGTTCAGCAAAATCCACATATTTTACAATATATATTAGAGGTATCAAAAAACAATGAAATAACTCAGTAACTGTACATTTCTGCTAAAAAAAATCCTCATGTTCGCTTACAAAAACATAAAAAAGAGCAACAGGAGCTATAAATGAACACTGTGGTATCGGTGGAACATTGATCGAAGTTTCTACTTGCTGTTAACACGTTTAATGAAGGCAGAGGCTTGATGAGACGTTTCATTTCCCCATTTGGTTTATTTGAGTTTAGTGGCGTTGCTGTAGAGGCTGTTAGGATCGATGTTTTCTTCTCTTTTCCGTTTAACGTTGACAACAGAATAAGTCACAGTGTCTTCATCTTGTGTGACCTGGAGCACATGAACGGCAAACTGTTTCAGTTCCAGTTAAAGATTTTCCACTTGCATGTGGTCATTTTAGAGTTTTCGAACCACAAAATATGCAAAAAACTTAGTCTGGTACACATGCAAATTATTTTATTAGTTTAAGATGTTCAAATAAAGTAATGCTCCCCTTCAAAAATAGGAAACAACTGAACTGTGGAACCTTAAGTTCAGCAATTTAAAATAAAAAGATCAAAGAACTGAGCCTTTAACCTGCAGCTTAGATGAAGTTAGTGTCATTCTTTGTTATCATGGAGTTAATAGTCAAGCTAATTTAAGATGGAATTATTATAAATCTTCAATACTTGTTGGGTCTCTTACCTTTTTTCTCTGAGGAGTTCTGGGATTGAAACTCTTAACAGTGGCATAGGTCGGGTTGGACTGATCCTCATCCTGAAAACAAAGTGACAGAAAACCTTTATCCACAGTTACTTTATGGAAAATAGATATAAAGACCCAGATCAGCAGTCACATGACTTTTCAAGTGTATTTTTAAGGCCCATTTTATTGTGTTGTGTTGGTTTGCCAACAATGGACCAATCTCAGGATTTAAGTAGAGACAAAGACATCAGAGACACAATTTATGGTCAGAAATTGTTTACAATATCAGAAAGAATTTTCAGAACATGGAATACTTTCCATTAGTTTACTGTTTATACATAAAATTCTATAAAAGTAGTTAGAAGAACCGGGTAGACTTGTTAACACTGAGTTCAGTTGATGCCTCATTTGGTCCATGTGTTCATCTGGCTATTTCTTCAGGGAATAAATCAAAGGTCAACGCCAAAAGATCACCACCTTTGATAACAACTATCCCTCTCTGTGCAAAGAAAGTATCCTTTGGGACGGTAGAGTAAAGTGGCATTTTGCTCCAAATTGCAGCTCTGCATCTATGCAGGTAAATGAAGCTAAATCCCGGAAT
>NW_015150816.1:29425-31125 GCF_000732505.1 Cyprinodon variegatus
GAAATCCTGGAGAGTAATCTCTGTCTGGAATCTGCCTGCCTGCACTCAGTGAAATCCTGGAGAGTAATCTCTGTCTGGAATCTGCCTGCCTGCACTCAGTAAAATCCTGGAGAGTGATCTCTGTCTGGAATCTGCCTGCCTGCACTCAGTGAAATCCTGGAGAGTAATCTCTGTCTGGAATCTGCCTGCCTGCACTCAGTGAAATCCTGGAGAGTAATCTCTGTCTGGAATCTGCCTGCCTGCACTCAGTAAAATCCTGGAGAGTAACCTCTGTCTGGAATCTGCCTGCCTGCACTCAGTTAAGCCTCTGCCTCAGCCCTCTGCCTGCCGACTAGCCTCTGGACCCTCAAGGTTTCCCCCCCTGCAGCTCCGTTCAATCCTTGAGCAGGTATTAACTCCAACATCAGAAAACCTGCAGTTAACCTGGATCAACACTAACCTCTCTGTCCTCAGTGGTGTTCCCCTCGTGACCTGTCTGCCGAACCAAGGACCAGTGCATACTCATTGTATATTTTGTAAATAAACCTTTGAACTTTTTCCCCGTCTCAAGAGAGTTTCGGCATGTGGGTTAGACGCCTTGAACCCAACCTGACAATATCATCCTTTTCATAACAAGCTAGACTCTTTCGCAGGGTTTTATTCATAGCTTTTTCAGGTTTCTGTAATTGAGTAAAAATATATATGCAATAGGGGTCACACCAGTGGCTGGAAGTTGAAGGGGATTTTGCTGCCATTTGGCTGGCTTTTGACTGGGAAGAGTCATTTTGAATGGCTGCTACTGTATTTCTATAGTGGCACAATTCCATTGACTCAAGTGAGGATAAATCTAGTGATAGTGATGATGATGACTGACTGTGATAAAGAGAGGCTCTGGTAATTGCTTGATTTTTACTGAGAATTTAATTATATTAAAAAAAATGTTCAGGTAGATCACGTTTCCCACACCTTAGTCGATTAGTTGATGTAATGACACATTACATCAACTAATCGACTAGAGTAAAGTGGTGTTATGCCCCAAATTACAGCTCTGCATCTATGCAGGTAAATGAAGCTAAATCCCGGAATACAGCTCACCAACCTCCAACCACTGATCTCATCTGCAGCTCTGAGGAGGTGATCATAATAATCAGCTCTTGTTAACAGAAGATGTTTTACTAAAAAAACAACTAAACTCTAGATTCCCTTTTCATTTAATAAAAGTTGGATTTTATGTCCCTGACAGAGTCGTGGGTTAATGGTGGTGACTTAACTCTGAACAGTGGCTTCTTCAGCTCCCTTAGACTCCATGTAAGGTGAAGGAGTCACGTTTTTTTAATTTTTTATTTATTTATTTGAATAGGGACAATGCACATTAATGAACATGGTTTGTTTTCATCCATAGTTTGAGTTGAGCTCTAAAGCTGATCAGTGTAGGTTCTGCAGATTATTATGATTTAGAACAGTTCACAAATTTTCAAAGATTTCTATTATCCAAGTTATACATGGTTTTAAATGACCTATTATTAAATATTTATCCTTATAATTAATCATATTTTTGAAAAAAAGTTTGAGTTTCGCTTTCCATCCAGGAAGCTTTTTCAATTCAAAATGTCAGAAATAGTGTTGAGTTCCAGGCTTTATAGAGTGGACTAAAAACAAAAACTTGTTTTTGTTTCGAAAACATGCAAATTGAACCGAACAAACATGTCCGCCCCATAGGG
>NW_015150816.1:32274-33514 GCF_000732505.1 Cyprinodon variegatus
AACTTAACTGAGATGGAGCATCAGCAGCACGCATCTGCGAACAGCAACTCTGACCCCCTCCTGCAACACTGGCTCTTTTTATTATCTTCATAGGGGAACATCTTACAGTTTCACACAGACAGTCCCACAGAATGATCATACTCCCTACTTCCTATCTCCAAATATGGAGTTGCTTCCTGCCTTTCTGCTTCTACCTTGTTAATCAGCTTTTTCTGCGTGTGTGTCAGAGCAAGGTCATTCTACCCACTTATCTACTGATTTCATCCTCCCCTGTGCGAGTTTTGGCCTATCCTTAAATTATACATGGCATATACTTCTTCAATATAAACAATAAGTTTTGCTGCAGCTTTAACTTATCTCTTTACTTCTTTTAGCTTAAACATGTATAAATATCTTCACCATCTAAGATGGCGGCACACATAGAGCTGCAGCTCATGGATCTCTACTCTCAGTCATGTCTGTTTATAGCTTTCTCTGCCATTTCCTAATTTGAATATACTGCTTTTTTTAAATAAACTCATGACTTTGGCAGTTATTTATAATAATTTGACGCTTGTTGCACTCAGGAGAGAACTGTGCTTCTGGTTCGTTGTTTTCATCCACACTGTTTGCCATTTTTCAGCCTGTTTTTAGGAAAGATCAAAGACTCGACCACAAGCCTTGGATTCATTCAATTACACTGCAGAAAATGAAATCTAAGTAAATCCATTTTTTTTTTATTTGTGTTTTTTTCATGAATTGAGAAGGTAAGTGAGACATTTTGCCAATGGAAAGAGTCAATTTACATTTAAAATAAGATAGAATAACTGGGCTCTCTAATTTCAAGTGCATATTATCTAATTATATTATTTTAAGGGTAAGATACCTATTCCAGTGGTAGATGATCTTATTTACCTACTCCAATTAAAGGCACACTATGCAACATTTTTCAGTTAATTAATGTGTTTCATAACGTTTTGGATGATTAAATGAGTCATTTCAGGTTGAACAAAGGTATTCTCAGCCACCCTGGTGGTCTCTGGGGGAAATACCACACTTGCAATTGCAGGAGCCCTCGACCTGCACCCAAAGGCTCAGAAGTCTTGCGAGAGTCGGTCTTGCTTTACGGTGAGAACTGCTACACGCCCCCAGTTAAAAGCATGCTCTTTGCTAGCACAGTGGCGATCTTTGTGCAGTTATCATGGCGGAACCAGCGTGAAAACAGCGAAAGCCCATGTCGGAGCAGGCAAGAAAGAGGAAA
>NW_015150816.1:36921-38091 GCF_000732505.1 Cyprinodon variegatus
AAGAGTCAATTTACATTTAATATAACATAGAATAACTGGGCTCTCTAATTTCAAGTGCATATTATTTAATAACATTATTTTAAGGGTAAGATACTTATTCCATTGGTAGATGATCTTATTTACCTACTCCAATTAAAGGTAAATACACTTATTTTAGAGATGTTTACGCATAATTACATAGCTTTTGCAGTGTGAATCCATGTTAATAATCCTTTTCAAATAAGAATGGATTATTTACATCTCTCCCTAATATACCAAGTAGCAAAACAGGCCCCAGTTGATCCAAACTGGGACATGTCCCATCAAAGAATATTAGCTTCAGTACGGTCTGTCTGGTCTACCCAAAGGGTTTCACACATTAAACGTTTTAGTTATTTCTGAGAAAGGCAGAATAGATTCAAGCGAGTTAGAAGTTACAGCTTCTCATGTTCCGAAACTTTAGAAAAGAGGAAATCACTGCATTAATTTGTTGCCACTTTACACTTTGTGAGCTAAAATAAAATGCAGAAGTATCACAACGGTATTTAGTTATAAGTTTGAAATTTTCCAACCATCTGTAACACACAGAGTGTCACTTTTTTTTGCATTCTGATAATTCTATAACAAATGTGTTGCAGTGCATAATTACTCACATGGCGACGACTTTCATGGGTTGAATCTTGACTCTCTAAATAAATAAAAGAAAAAAAATGATTATCATTTCTGGGAAAACATTTTTTAATCATCAGACCTAACTTCTGCTTTTTACTGAGCTCCTGATAGCACTACAGGGTTACTCTGGAAACTGTTATTTCTTATTCAGAGGGATGTTCTTCCCCAGATGTCAGACATCAAAGTGAGCTAAAAAAAACATCAGTGGATCTAAGAGCAATTAGTATAGAAGAGGCAGTTTACTTAAAAAATGCTAAAAAAAAAAAAGAAACATAAATTAAATTAATGCAGTTGCCATGTTTAAGGTTTAAATAGGCTGAACTTTGACCTCGGTATTGTTGGGATCTGGAGATTCACCACCTTTCTCCAGCAGAGTGCGCTGTGGGTCTCCTGGGCTGGAGCCTCCAGCACACCTGACACTCATCAGCCCATCAGGAGACCTTCCTACATAAGCAGCAGCCAGACCTTCCTTCAACGACGCAGTGTTGACCTAGTTTGGTTAGCGAATCTGAGCCTCTG